>NW_026859802.1:0-20355 GCF_026571515.1 Ruditapes philippinarum
AATATATGTGTATTACAAACAATAGCAAACAACTAATTCAATTTAAATTGAAGTTCAAGCTCTCTTATCTTTAATTCATAAATTTCAGAGTGTTTTTCAACAATGTGAGAAAGTGCATCTTCTCCAAAAATATCTTCATCAACAAAATAATGAATCAGAAGATTTTTAATTTCTTGTTTACGCATTGAAGATTTAATTTCTAATAAATTATACTTTTTTGCAAGATCGAGCAAATCAGTTTTCTTAGCCAAATCTAATACCTCCTGGGAAGGTTCAGCTACAAACTTTTCTAAATTAAAAGACATGACTGCTTGCTGCTGGTTTTAAACTTAAAAGTGGTGTGTTTCAAAAATTTCAAAATTGAAAGGCACACTTAATAGAACAACTATGATATCAACTCAGATGAGTAAATACGGTAATAATAAAATGTAAAATAAACGGTAATAATTTCCAATAATGTAGCCAAAAAGAAATATTCAAATCCCGGACGAGCCCCCAATTTCTGTTACGAGCCAGGCGTAACAAGAAAGAAAAGCCAGCAACAAACTTGTAACAATAACAAATTTATTACAGAAAAATTATTAAAGAAAAATAAAGATCATTCCAGAAATTTCTATCTAAATATAATGCATGAGTTTTCTACAACAGTTAAGAAAGTTCTAGTACATACATGTAGTTTATGTTCTAAAAATAGAACAATGATAATATTGGAAATACCAACTGGTCAGATATAAATTATATACATGTAATATGTTGCATACATAACAACAGAAGACAACAGTGAGATTTGCACGTTGCAATACAATGAAGATTCAAACGTTTGTATTTATACATTTGTACGACCTTGTGCATTCCAACTTCCTGCTTTGAACACTTCCGGATGGCTATGCCAAGGATTCATTTCCTCCATAAGTATGACTAAAACAATCGGAAAAAATTGCGAGTGGTTATAATAAGTGTTGTTGTAAATGAACGACGTAAAGCCTCGAAAATTCTAAATAATGTCCTGCACTTTAATCTCTGTTAGCTGAACGTGTGTTTTTGTTTATATCGAATATATTTCTTGTGTAAATGATGAATACCTAAATCTATATGAAAATTATTAATACTGAAATAACGTAATGTTTATTTAACTTATAGAAATACGTGTGGATTCATTTATTTGGCTAATTGGCGGAACCCGTTTGAAATTTGGATATCAATTATTTTAGCCAAGTTAAGGCGTTTTTATTTTTGGTCCCCCTCTTGTAATGATACTCGATCCGCACCTGAGGAATATTAATTCATGTTATTCTTTTTGCTGACAAGTTAACACAATAAATAAGCTACATTCCTATCTTACAAAATTTCCATTCTTAAAATTTATAAATAATTCATGACAAATATGGTTGATGACTTCCGCTTTTTGTGTGGTTTTTGAAAATGTAAATACAATGCCAAAATTCAGTTTCAAATTTAATGTCAATGATTCACTTTAAAGTTCATCTTTCAGAAGACCAATAGTTAATGTGAACTCCTAAATAAGTTATAGTACACGGAGGCACAGTTTAACTCTGAAATGGCATCTTGTCGAAAAGCCGTGTTTTATTGTTGATTTGTTTGATTCTTTGTTTGTTTGTTTGTTATCCTGGATGGGATGATTACAAATAGAATGTTATATATCTAGTGTAGATACTCAGTTCTGTTGGTTAGAACCATGGCCATTTATAGTATTACCGAATAGGACGAACGTTCTGGTGACCTTTTTAGACGCAATGAATGCCAGTACCAGTATGCTGCCGGTTTCCAACATGAGCCTCCAAATATCCATGTCGGCGGATTTAAATGGAAGGCAACCTAAAGGTAAACGGGGAAAACAGTGGTTAGAAAGTGGAATAAAAACTGTTTTTGTTTCCATCAGAAAGTAGAGAAAAATAAGTTTCTCTAAAAAAAACCTTAACAACGAAATTGAGAATATTGCAGGCTTGGTTTTATTGAGCCTTTCATGGATGGTACTGCCAAGTGCAAACCCTTCACGACCTTAGCACTGACATAAGCAGAATTCAACATTTCAACATGAAATGATTCAGTTTTAATTTAGAAAGAATCGTAGATGTGTTCGCACAGTTGTTATAATGGAACCTTCATATGACAAGCGGTGTAAGGTCCTGAGGAATTAGAAATCATGTGCACTTAACGAAAAAACAATGAGCGGAACTAAACAAATTGGAATTTTGTATGGGGATCAGAGGTTATGGAGCCTGCATATCACAGATATGACGTCAAATATAAAAGTTAGAAATCGGGCAAAATATGTGTTTTTCTCTACAGTCAGAATTAAAGATATATTGCCCATAAGAAAAATATCACAATAAGCCTCAGATGAACCTTTTGAAGCGGTATTTCTAAGGCCAAGGTTCTAGTTTATGTAGTATAATTAGTTGCACTACTATATATACAGCAAAACATATTTCTATTTGATGTATTTATCTTGCACTAGCGTAAAGACTGGTACTGAGTTCGATCATTGATAATGGTATTTTTCAGTTTTACAAATAGGTAGCCCGACATACATGGCGGTTGGGCGTGTCCATTTACGCATCACTTGTTGATTTTTGACGTCCATTTTGTTATCATGTGATATTAGATTATTCGCTTTGATTGGCCTCTCCACAGTGTTGAGAATGATTGCTGGCGGCATCCATTTCTGTGAATCATATTTGAGCTATGGGAACGCGTGTTGATACTTAAATCATTAGAACCAGTCTACAAAAAATTATGTGCATGCTCGGCTTCAAAATAATTCTTTACTCAAACAAAAAATTACCTTCGAAGTGAACAAAGCGGTAAAACGAAAAATCGAAAAAGTTCCGTTACTTAACACTACGAGCAATGGTTCATTCCGTTTGAATCCTTTATAATACTGTATAAATCGATTATTGTTTCTAAATAGCGTTTTACTATTTCATGTTCCGAAAAATAGTAACAGTTAACATTATAGCTACAATATCACCATGCAATATATTATCACCGAGAGAACCTTGTACCACCTTTCAACTTTCATCGACTTTATTTTTCAAAATGTCCATTACCATAACATGTTTCGCCAAAATGATATGTCATGATAAAATAAAAGGAGACAAATCGAATATACTCATATGCCGAAGGGAGCGTACGCATTAGTTTTCCTTACATAATTTCACATCTTGCTGTATTAAATCTGTACTATAAGTCTCTGATCAGTATACTTATTTTTGCAATACATTATTTTTTGTTTTCTCTTTTATACTGCCTTCTCAGCGGTTGAGACATGGACTTTGTTCCCGCTCTCATTTATTAATATAACATGCTGTGCATCACCAAAGGGGAAACCAACATATGACTTTATATGATGAAAATCGGAAGGAAATTTTGGTTCCGAATTTATTCTAGCTGTACATCGAAGGGATTTATTGATCAAAATCAGACCCATGGGAAAAAATTGTATACACAAATAGCTCCGCGTTTAATATTTCGACGCGTAAACTTTTCGATAGCTTTTACATACGGTACTTTGAAAAAAGTCATACGATTCAGAATTATTTACCCTGGTAATAAGGCGGCACGATCGTTTTCAATTAGTGCTTTTTGACTTTTCGTTTATATTTTCTCAATTCAAGATCAACGTTGTTCGACGTTGTAGATTATTTATTTAACAACTACGTGAATTCAACTTCTAAAGACACTTATTAAGATCAATCAGAGCGTAATTGATTTTCCTTTTACCTATTTTCGGCCTATCCTTAAAGATAAAATTTCATGTGATATTCAGTATTTACGGAGCAAAAACAAGTGTTTATATATATTCAAACTATATTAATAGGTTTACATTTTCTGTATATAATCGAGTTGTGTACAATATATCCGTATGATCTTCATTTTGCAAATTTAAATTTCGGGTTATCATTATTGAGTTCAAATGTAAATCAAGGTAGTTTTGCATAAGTATGAAGACAATCCATTCATAGAAAAAAGTTACAGACAAATATAGCAAAAATTAAAATGAAACCAAGCAGCATTCATTATTTTGCCGTTCAAAGGTCACAATCAATATCGTCTATATACAGGAATTGTCTGGCGGAGTGTTTTGTCCAAGTATGAAGACAATACATTCATAATATGACAAGGTCATAGAATATTATAGAGAAAAAAAATCAAATTATGAGAAAAGATCAAGTTTAGTATGATCCACTTAGCAATAATTCAATTTGAAAATTGGTGTTGTAATACCATATTTCTACTGCGTTACTAATTCGTCTAGTATTTTTGACAACATTTTTGTAATTTACGTAAAAGGTAAGCGCCGTTTGCGATACTTACTGTTTTCACTTCACTATGTTTAACTATAAAACATATTTTCAGAAACATCATGAAAATTAGCGTGAATCTGAAGGTATGCTGCTGTTTATAATACATGTAGCTGTATATTTTACCACAATATGATGACATTAAATATGGATCGTCCTTCAGTATCATACTATCATGTGATGGACAGAGGATATTGAATGAGTGTAGAATCAATATTGAATTTATTTCATGAGCTGAACATTTATTATGCGAGCCTATAGTAAGTATCATATTATTTTACTCAACGAGTTTAATAAATGCAATAATGAAGCTTTTTATCACATATCCGAATAAGTATTGTATACATTAAAATCTCATGTTTAACGCTAGCATTTAGCGCATCTTTACGCAATGTTCTATTTAAATTATAAAATGCAAACGGCATCACGTCATAATATGACACGGCCGGGATGTAGCGTTTTTATTACATCGCAATAGCGACGGAGACCGACAAGGATATGTGATAAATATTTCCTTTTTGGGTAGTGTTTGAGTTTGTAAGTATGCAACAGATATATCATCATCATCGCATGTATAAGCTTAACAATCAATACTAAAATAATGCTGGTCATCAGTTCATTATAACACTATCATCTCAGATTCATTTTATCTTCAATATTAATATGTGTGCGTGGCAAAGATTTAGCAAAAATATTGACAAAAATATATAATCTGGAATGTCTTCTATCGGTCATGTTTAATTTATAAATTTCTTACATATTTAGACAACATCTGTGTTTGCAAAAAAAACTTCAATTCGCGTAATTTATTATCAGATATTACTCGACACTTAAACGGTAGCCATGCAAAAATAATTTCCTTGTTCCAAAAGGATTCTCTAAAATATCCATGGTAAACTGGTGCATGTTGTTTATATTAACAGTCTGCAGCTGGTATGTCAAGAAATCTGTGTTACCAAACATTATCTGAAAAAGAAAAATGACAACATTGTCGCAAAATACGCCCGTCACAAAAACTTTTGACAGAGATGTGGGCATTATATGTATGCATATAAGTATATAGGTGATATGAACTAGGCAATATCCGGACAATATCTGGATATGTTATCATCTCTAGTGACCTTAACCTTGAAAATGAATATATAAATTACATGTGTGACTATTGATAGTTATCATTTGTGTAACAATCTATCAATAAATGATTAAATGGTCCCCGTACACACATTTTGTCCTCTATATGTGACCTTGATTTTGTATTATGTCCGCAATACTTAGACTCACAATGGTTAACATTTGTGCCAAGTAACATTAATTCCCCCAAAGAATATAGAAGTTCGGCTTTGAACAAGCATTTTTAATGCCCTCTAATTGTGACCTTAACAGCCTCGCAATGGTGTATATTTGTGCAAATTAACATTAAAATTCCTAATGAATGTAAACGTTCGGCTCCGAACAAGCATTTTTCAATGACTATTAAGTGTGACCTTAACCTTTTACCTAGATACCATGCATGTGACACTACTTCTTATAGTGATGAACATTTCTATGAAGTTTCATTAGAATCCATCCATATGTGAAGGATATATATTCTGTACAATCTCTATATTTTATCATCTCTTGTCACCTTAACCTTGCATATAATAACCTTTATTACACGTTTCACACCAGTAGTCATGATAATGATCATTTGTGTTTCAATACTTTAATAAATGTTGACTTAATGGTCCGAATGCACATTTTCATCTAAACTTTGACACCTACGTGTGACCTTGACCGCATAGGATCTAAATTTTGCACGCGACACTCCGCCTTTACAATGGTGAACATGTGTGCCAAGTAATATTGAAATCCCTGTACAAGCTATATGCATGTAAAAGTGTAAAAGTTTTTCTCCGGAAAAGTGTTTTTCAATAATATCTAAGTGTGACCTTTGACTAGAGACCTGATTCATGTGAGTTTCATTGAAATTCCTTCTTAAGTGTAGGAGATATGGTCTGCACGCCAGTATATATAAGTATAAAATATGATAATTTACTATAAAATCATTATTTTAAATTATATTAAGTCTTTTACAAAATATGTACTCTAGCTACTGGAAAATTCTAAATGTTAACAAACACAGGCCTGTATTCCCGGTGTACATAAAATAATGTTATGTTATGTTATGTTTTGTTATGAATAGGCTTGAATAAATAACGTGTATATCAAATATCTGACTATGTGCCTAGACAATATCACGTTAACTTCCTCTGCTGATAGGATGACGTCATTCTAAGAACATTTAGTTTAATAACTAAGGAAACGAGCGAGAAACAGTCATATGAAAACATCTGATAGAAAGTAGGAAAATTTAGATTGCGACGTACGAAGAACGTGCGGCGCAGCGAAAACTTATCTTGTTCTGATGAGAACTGTTAAGACTTTACAAGTAATACACTGAATAGAACAGTTTAGCAACATATTCCAATATGATAAATGACATGAATAAAAAACAGACGTTTGCATTACCAAAAGTAAAAGTTAAAAAAAAAACGAACAGTATGACCAATCTCTGACACCTATTTCCTACAACAAGTGCAAGTGTAATTAACTATGCTAGAGGTGTAGTACTAGCGAAAATTAATGTATGCCACACAAACATTCGATAGAAACTAACAACCACATGGTTTAAGTCTTTTATTGGCGATTCATGGTAAAAACGATATTGTTTATGCATTGATTGGCCAAAAAGTGTACTTTTTGAGGGTCACTTAAAGTAAGTTTTACTTCCCTAAAGACGGTGCAATAATTGTGTATGCTCCATGGCCCATTTCAAACGGGCTTTGTGATGTCGACGTTTCAATTAGATTTTTCTCGACCGTAAATTACCTTCATGTAGCCTTCTACGTTTGCCTAGACACATGTATCCCGCGGCATAAGCAATGTCATTTTGAAGAAAAAATGCTGTCAAAAATCTTGCACGATATGGCTTTGATGAATCAGAATTTTCAAAAATTGGAAAGAAATTATACTTGTGATAATATAAGATGGTGCTCAGCAAAAGTTGAGTGGTTTGATTTTGCATGCGATACCAAATCAAGACGGTCTTAATATCCTTAACCCCTTACTGCATGAGCATTTTGTGAAATGGCTGTTTTCATTGAAAAGTTTCCCGTTACAAGTTCAAATTCAAATTGCTATAAAACTATAAAACTATAAAAATGCTTCAATACTAAGCAAACTTGGCACACATGTTGACCATTGCCTTTGTAACAACATGCTTAGTCTTAATTTTTCTGTTACCATGACAACAAGGGGACATCTCAAAATTGCCAAAAATAACTATTTTGCGATAGTTTTTCCATTAAAATTGATTTCAAAGTGCTGCATCTTCTCACTGGATTGAGATAGAGTTAAAGGCTTTTTCGTGTTGGTTACACGTTACATAATTATCGACCTTAGGACCTAGCCTCTAACAAGTCCAAAACTGTCTTGGCGATGAGGGGGGAGGCTACCGCCGCCCTTCAAAGCCCAAAACACAAGCGGGCACACCCCCTTCTGGTATCTCCCTGATGTAACTTTTGGATAGGGGCGGCGCCAAAAAAGTGGTCACTTTTTAAACAACATTCCTCAAACAAAAACAAGTGTTGGGGTTTTTTTTAAGGGTTTTTCCCGCCATTTAAAGACAACGGGGGAGGGGTAGAGGAAGGCCGTGAATTTTGGGTTTAAATTGGGTAACATTCTGTTCAAGGTTTGTATGTCTTGAATGTTGTACTTTTTGGGTTAAAGGTAGGGATAAATATTTGCCTTATCCCAATGAAAAAATTTAAACTGAAAAAATTTGAATAATGCCCCATCATGACTTTTAAATTTGGGATTTCCTTAATACTGAAAAAGGCAAAGGTATTTTTTTATTTTTCCCATTTTTTTGTTAAAAAAAACCAAAACAAAAAAGGGGTTTTTTAAAAAATTTAACCCTTTTTTTTAAATTTGAATAAAAGTGTAAAAGGGAGTTTTTTTTACATGGGCGTGCCCGGGTTCCCAACGAAATTTTAAAATTTTTTTGTAATTCGCGTCATTTTTTTTTGTAAAATAAGATCGATTAATTTAGAATAAAAAACTAGGTTTATTTTTAAACAGATTCATTTCCGGACAAAAACTAAAACAATTGTACAATTTCATTTTCTTTCACTTTTCGGCATTGTTTTTGAAACTCAAATCGTTCAAAATTTACGAGATTGAAAGGGTCCTCTTCGCAGACTTTCACATTCTCCTCATTCTTATTGATCTCGCTTTCATAAAAGAACCTGTTTGATGATGATAATAATTATGATGATAACAGAAAATGTAAATGTATATTGATAAAGACGATGTTTGAGTGATTGGTTGATTGATTTTATTCCTGGAATAAAGGACTTTTATAGACATATTACACATACACAAGAAATACGCTTCCATATTTGATAGCAAAGAAAAGTATAAACAAATGTCTAAAAGAGTTCTAATTTGATATTCATACGTAAGTTTTACGAGGAATGATCAAAAAAGTTTTTCGGGCCCGATATACATCTAGCCACTACACTGACATTTACACACGATACGTCGATACCGATATCTTATTGAAGATTACTGACGGAGTTACACGCGGGATAACATAAAACACACTTTGATCAGTAAGGTTTTGTGCCATTTTATACCAAATCGAGAAAGTTGAAATCAGATACGTCATGAAATACCTCTGTAAAAAAGGGATGTGCACCAAGGAAATCCATGACAACTTCATAGATACACTTGGGAAGAAGTCCCCTTCTTATAGCACTGTGACAAAATAGACTGCTAAATTTTAGGGGGGCAGGGAGAGCATTGGAGATGATGGGCGGCCTGGGCGGCCAAAAGAGGCCATCAATGATGAAACTGCCGAAGCTGTGCACGATCTGTTCATGTGCGACAGAAGTTGAGACCTGCGAAGCTTTGCTAGGGAAGTGGATATACGCTTTGGTAATGATTATATAAAAAAAAAAAAAAAATAAAAAAAAAAAAAAAAAAAAAAAAAAAAAAAAAAAACAAAAAAAAAAAAAAAAAAAAAAAAAAAAAAAAAAAAAAAAAAATATAAAAAAAAAAAAAAAAAAAAAAAAAAAAAAAAAAAAAAAAAAAAAAAAGAGATAAAAAAAATATAAAAAAAAAAAAAAAAAAAAAAAGTTCAGATGGACAATTCTGGACATAAATGCCTATGACATGTCAAAGCCATTTCTGTCTGATGATCCCACAGGCAGTTTGACTGATGACAGAAACCCGGATCAGGGGCTTTATCTCCGGATCGTACTTTAATGAATGAAGAACATGGGACCATCACTTCGATCTAGAATAAAAACAGAGCATGCAGTGGAAGCACCAAGGCTCACCTCATCCCCTTCGAAGAGATTCATGAGGGTGCCATCAGCAAGGAAGATAACGGCTTCAATTGTTTGGGATAGTCAGGGGATAATCATGATTGACAATCTTGAGCAAGGTCGTATCATAAACGGTACGTACTATGCAGACGAATTGAGACGTCTGTGTCAAAAATCGCGCGTAAAAGGAGAAGAAAACTGACTAAAGGCGTTTTGCACCTGCGGGACAATGCACCAGCTCACACATCCCAAGTTACGATGGCTGCTGATCCTGACTGCGGCTTTGAAATTCTTCCTCATTCCTCATTTTCTCCGTACTTTGCCCCTCTGCCTTCTACCTGTTTCCGAGACGTTTTGAAAGCAATGAAAGTGTCATGGAGGCGGGCTATGAGCCTTGATGTAGAGGGCGATTATATTGAAAAGTAAGACCGTAAGTTGGGTTCTCTGACTACCGGAAGTACATTGGACCAATAACTTGTTTATCAATCCTCGTACATGAAGTTAATTTCTAAACAAACATATAAGAACTAACACAGGAATAAAAGTATATCTATTTAGCGTGTGACTAGATATTACTGAGTTATTTCAATTTTGCCGTGTTGGGCTTTCTTTAGGGATTCTATATTTATCTATTTTATGATCACATCCGTGTTATTTGTGCCGTGTGGCGGCTGTAAAAAGTATCCCCGTACATTTAATCAATGATGTTATATTTTCGATCCTTGAAGATCGTTAAGCACGACATTATTGTTGTGCTTTTGGTATTTTTAGTTTCGCCTTTTCGGCATTTTCTATATGGGTGGTTCCAATATTCCTACTTGAATAATGTTGAATCACCCTTAGGATATGTTGCCTGCTTTTTAAATTTGTCTTTTGACGTCTTATCTGTGATACGCAGGCTTCATAACCTCTGATCCCCTTTCAAAATTCCATTTTATTTAGTTCCGCCCATTGTTTTCTCGTTTAGGGCACACGCTTTTTATTACTTGGGGACCATACGCCGCTTTTCATGGAATGGCACGGAAGTGTCACATTGAAGGTTCCATGATTACCGCCGTATGAACACATCTGCGGATGTTTCTAAATTCAAATTTTTACTATTTCTCGTTTAAATGTTGAATTCTGCTTAAGCCGGTGCTAGGGGGGGCATGGACAGTAGCTTGCACTTCCAGTACTGTCCATGAACAGACTCAATCAAACCGAGCCTGCACCATTTTCAATTTTGCCTTGTTTGGACTTTCTTTAGGGATTCTGTATTTATCTATTTTATGATCACATCCGTGTTATTTGTGCCGTGTGGCGGCTGTAAAAAGTCTCCCCGTACATTTAATCAATGATGTTATATTTTCGATCCTTGAAGATCGTTCAGCACGACATTATTGTTGTGCTTTTGGTATTTTTAGTTTCAACTTTTCGGCATTTTCTATATGGGTGGTTCCAATATTCCTACTTGAATAATGTTGAATCACCCTTATAGTCCAAGAGATGGCGGGGTTTTATTGCAATTTACCGTATCACCAAAAGAAACATCGCCATTATGAAGCATATTGTTTGTAGTTTCTAAAAACCCATTTCTTAAGTTACGCAGCCCGGGCAAAAGTACAAATATCCAAGATGGCCGCCAATATGGCTGCCAGAAATTACAAATACCATATAATTTTTGTTTCTTGATTTTTTACATACGGATTTTGTACAAAGTAGTTTCAATTGCACAATATCAGATAAAATATGGCTAATTTATGGTTCAATCATGCAAAAATGACAATTATATGGCAAACTTTTAAATAATCACAATCAATTTACCAAAAAAGTGGTAAAAAATGGCATTTTTTGACAATATGATGACTTTCATTTTTCCGTATTCACACAATATAAACAAAAATGCATTTAAAGTGTGTGTACTTTATCAATTTAACATAGTTAGACAATTTAGGCATAAAAAAATCATTTCTGGTCATTTATGCCGTAAGAGTAGATCTTCAAAAGTGGGTGGGGTAAAATTATTGGGAAAAAAAATCAAAATTACAATATATTCCAAAAACATGCATTTACATAATAATTTCAGTTTAATGTATAATAGTAAATTGTGTTTTAATTGAATTTTATTAATCATTTGAACATTTCTTGATAAGTTAAGCTTAACAATTTATTACCTGATCATTTATCACAGATGAGTACAGCTTCAAAAGTGGGTGGGATAAAATAACCGAGAAAGAAAGAGGAGAAAAAAGAAGAAAAAAGTTCAAATTATTAAGCTTCTAAAACTTGCCTTTACTTTTCAATTTTAGTGTATTTATCATGTAATTGAATTTTGTGATAAGAAATATAAAGAATGTATTACATTAAAGAAGAAAGAAACATCGAGTCATCGCAATTTAAAATTATCACAAAAAATGAATGGTACCGAAACACATTTTTGAGATTTTGTTGCCTTTATATCGTAGAATAAAATAATTTCATAGTTGTCTGTCTTTATCAGTTGATTATAGCTTGATAAGTCATTGAAAGTAGTTACCTTATCATATATCTTAGAGTTTTAAAACTCTATATTGAAAAATAACACCTAAACCATTAAATATAATGTTCATCAACTTGCTTTTATTGGTCTATAATATATGTTTAACAATTATATGATGGCATTTTTTATGTTTTGGAAACAAAAATATTGTATGGATAAATACTTTTTTGAAAAGATTTTTTGATAATGTTCTTCCAGCAAAAGTTGTAAAGTGGATATTCGATCTCATTACATTTTAATATAAACTTTAATTTTGGTTGATTGGTATCATTTAAACTTTGACTACTATAATATCTAACATGAAAGAAAAGAGAAATGGTTATTGTCATTGATGAAAGGAGCATTTATTAATGAATGTTGTGCAAATAACATACTGAATAAAATCACAGTCATAGAAAATTGCAATAGTGGATAGCGAAATGTATTTAAGTCTTTATCATATCAATTAAACTTAAAATACAATATAAATGCATATATTAATATAAGTATAAATGCATTAATACATTCTGCACAAAAGAAAACAGTCAATTTCAATACTTAAAATAAAAGCAGCATTTTATGCCCTCCCGTACAAAATATTGAGAGGAATTATTATTTGTACAATGCTTCCATTTTCCTTTCTTTGAGTGTGGTCCATACCTTTGCATATTTTGCATAAATTGTGCACTGATGGTCATGTTAAGTCAATAATTATGTCATTCCTGGATGGATTTTTTAAATAACTTAATAAAAATGTGTTTTGATATTATATCGATTTGTCACATTCAAAAATCAAGTCACACTTGAACTTCCGTATTCATAATATGATTAATAGATGGCGTTGTCTTTCCAACGACATTGTCTTTCATGGATGATTTTTTTTACAATTATACATAACTTTTTTTAACATTGATCTGATGTGTATCACGCTAAAACAAGATGTGTTGCTCAAAGTCACCGCTAATTTTTCATTTCATGCGTTGATACTTTTGTCTGGTCAACAGATGTGTTGCATGTTAAGGTCGAGTTAATTGTGGGACCATACGCCACGTTTAATGTACTGGCTGAAATAAGTCACATTGAGCTTTCCATGATGACATCAGTATTAACACATCTGCGAATGTTTCAAAATTCAAATTTTACTATTTCATGCTAAAGGTTGAATCATCATTGAGGAGTTGCTTGGGGTGTGGACGGTAGTTTGCACTATCCAGTACCATCCATGAACAGGCTCAATCAAACCAAGTATGCAACATTTTCAATTTTACTGTTTATTGGAAGTTCTTTAGGGGTTGTATTTTTCCCTATTAACACCTGTAACTTATGCCAGACTAGCATTGTTTAGAATACATATGCTCAAAATCGTACAAGCAAATAGAGAGATACACAATATGGCACATTTACACTCGGTTCGATTATGCCTATTTTTGGGACAGCAATGATATATGCAAGCTTCTAACAACGTCCTCCAAGCAAAATAAAATTCAGTATTTAAACAAAAATGTAATGAAATTATAATAGTGAAACTTAAAATTTTAAGCATCCAAAGATCTTCAATGTAACCATTGCGTCACTCCATGAAAAACAGTGTATGGCCCAAGTAAAATAATGCGTGTAGCCTAAATATGAAAATTATGTTGAACTTAATGACTGAACTTTTTAAAATAGGGTTATGAAGTCTTAATATCAGATAAAAGCCAACAAAGGAGAACTCTTAAGTCAGGCAACACATCCTTAATGGTGATATTCAGTATTCACGAAGGAATACTAGAACTACCCAACGGGAAAAAAGTCAAAAAGAAGAAACTAAAACTATGCAACACAGCAATGTTATTGTGCTGAACGATTTTCAAGGATAAAAAATATAACATCCCAGATTGATCAAACTGTCAGGAGCTGATGCACCATTTTTGCCATCTACACAGTCAGTTCTCAGAGTGACTCCCAAAGTACTGACATTTAAAACCTTATTTTTGCCGAATACTGAGACTACACATAACATAGCTAGTGGATCTGAAGGAAACAGCGACTATGTACTTATAGATGTAAATTACAACTAAATGCTGGTCGGTTGCTTAATGTGAAAATTGTTGCTTTTAAATCGACTTTTGTACAGAATGTATTAGTGCATACTTTCAAGATGTATGTTTTTCTGTGACAAGTATTGATAGCTTAAACATGTTTTAACTATTTGAATGTTTTGTGTGCAGTTAATTTCACAACTTTTGCTAAACTTATTCATATATGATTGCTTATTTTATAAATGACAATACTTGTTACCTGTGTCAAATTAAAAAATGATGATGTGTTTAAATCAAATTTCACAACTACACTCTCACAAAATGCATTACAAAGATATCATGGTTCTTGATTAATATATAAGTGTGTCTTTTGATGTTTTTAATGCACTTGTTCTTGATTGTAATTATGATGCAAAATTTCTTACCTTTATCAAAGGCACATTATGCCTCAAAAACAAAAAAAAATAAATAATGGTTTAAGAGAATGTAAGATGCTTGTTACCTGAATAAAACAGCGATAAATCTAAAATTCTTTGTAGTAAATGTAGCAAAATGACTAAGCAAAGTAGTATTTTAACTTCCATACAAAATACTAATTCACTTTACTTATTGCCAAAATGTAACAGATAAAAAAAAGTTCTGGTGATTGGCCAGTGAGTGACGATATGGATAACATAAACCTATACCAAAATTTATAAAATCTTTAGAGAAAGGAAGATAAAAGCTTGTCTGAGGCATAATGGGCCTTTAAGAAAAACATAACCAATTATGTACAGGTGTTGTAAACATGTATCAAAATAAGTGATATTACATTTTTTGGTAGAAAGAACGTAATAAAAACTGTTTCTGCCCATAACTGTATGTTGTATAAGCATCGTGATGTCTTCAGGTTTAAGTTCAATTTTATCCCACACACTTTTTAGTGCTACTCTTCTGAGACACATGCCTCGCGACAATTTAAATTAAAGAACACTTTCGTCTATTTTATGATACAAAGATGAAACAAAAGTTACAAAAATACTAGCATTTTGTTTTCATACATTTTTGTGTGAATTAATTATGATAGATAAAACATTTAAATGATGTTTTTTTTTCTTAGTTTATTAAAGAATTTATATACTGAAATTTGAAAATACTTGAAATTGCAATACAGCCTCTTTTTTAAACATAAAATAAACATCTTTTTGAGAACAAACATACAAGATTTGATACGTTTTTTCTCCATACACTATAGATAAACACAGTATAAATACATAACGTCATTATAACTGGCGATTTTTAATGAAGACCATATTAACTTGACCAACAATAGGGAGTAAAGCTTTCCAAACTTTTTTATTAAAAAATATTCAGTAAGAATTTCGTAGATTTCACAAAAATATCTGCAATAAACGTGTTTTACCAAAATATGACTATGCTAGGTTCATCGTTAACATAATTTATTTATAATTATTGTCAGAAAATGGCAAAACATGACTATTAAACATTAAAAAGTAAAAGCATGTTCAATTAGCACTTTAATTTTGAAAGTGTTTTGTTGGACCCATTTTTTTTTTAATTCTATCCCTGTGTGATACATTCTCTTGTAATGATTTTAATGCCAAACTAATACAGCTATAATCAGCTAAAACAACTGTAGCACAATTATTCTACTTTGTGTCAAAAAGATATACTAAAGGGCAACAAAATGCAAAAACTGTGTTTTTTACCTGTTAAAGTTTTGGTTAATTGTGATTATCTTAAAGGTTGCTATGACATGATGTTTCTTTTCTTCTTAAATGTAATAAATATTTATTTTATATCTTACCACAAAATTCAATTAATATATTATTATTGCACTAAAATTGTGAAATAAGGGCAAGTTTAAGGAGCTTATTAATTTTGAGCGCGCTTTCTTGGGGTTATTTTACCCCACCCACTTTTGAAGCTGTACTCTTCTGTTATAAATGCGTCAAGTTATGACTTTTTATGCTTGTCTTATCAACAAATGTTAAAATGATAAAGAACATACAATTAAAACACAATTTCCTATACATTAAACTGAAATTATAAAGTAAAGGCAAGTTTTGAGAACATTGTAATTTAATTTTTATTTCGGTGATATTACCCCACCCACTTTTGAAGATCTACTCTTACGGCATAAATGCCCAGAAAATGATTTTTTATGCTTAAATTGTCTAACTATGTTTAATTGATAAAGTACACACACTTTAAATGCATTTGTGTTTATATTGTGTAAATACGGAAAAACGAAAGTCATCATATTGTCAAAAAAAGCCATTTTTACCACTTTTTTGGTAAATTAATAGTGATAATTTAAAAGTTTGCCATATAATTGTCATTTTTGCATGATTGAACCATAAATTAGCCATATTTTATCTGATATTGTGCAATTGAAACTACTTTGTACAAAATCCGTATGTAAAAAATCAAGAAACAAAAATTATATGGTATTTTGTAATTTCTGGCGGCCATATTGGCGGCCATCTTGGAGTTTTGTACTTTTGCCCGGGCTGCTTAACTTAAGAAATGGGTTTTTAGGAACTACAAACAATATTCTTTATAATGGCAATGTTTCGTTTGGTGATACGGTAAATTGCAATAAAACCCCGCCATCTCTTGGACTATTAGGATATGTTGCCTGCTTTTTAAATTTGTCTTTTGACGTCTTATCTGTGATACGCAGGCTTCATAACCTCTGATCCCCTTTCAAAATTCCATTTTATTTAGTTCCGCCCATTGTTTTCTCGTTTAGGGCACACGCTTTTTATTACTTGGGGACCATACGCCGCTTTTCATGGAATGGCACGGAAGTGTCACATTGAAGGTTCCATGATTACCGCCGTATGAACACATCTGCGGATGTTTCTAAATTCAAAATTTTACTATTTCACGTTTAAATGTTGAATTCTGCTTAAGCCGGTGCTAGGGGGCGTGGACTTTGCACTTTCCAGTACCGTCCATGAACAGACTCAATCAAACCGAGCCTGCAACATTTTCGATTTTGCCGTGTTGGGCTTTCTTTATGGATTCTATATTTATCTATTATTTGCTACTATGAAAACACATGCTTGATTGGATGCGATATACAAAAGTCTTGGATTTGCCATACAATTCTGAAAGCTTAATTCCAATAGTGTCATTGGAAATATAATTACTACAATATACAATACAACTAAACAAACACAATATAAAAATGTAGTGAAGATGAAGATTAAGAATGATTGGAAGCTGTCAAAAAGTATACTTATATAAACTACATGTCTTATTTATTTTCTTGAAATGAGTAACATAAAGCAACACGAAGTCTGATCAAGTGCAATTACAATTAAGTACAAGTTTTAACTTATTCTATTATTAAATATTTGTCTTTTTTATTGCTTTAAAAACATCAAATCTTTGTTAGTTTTTTTATTAATTTCTGTAGGCAAATATTTTCAGTCATAAAAATTAATGCAATATCAAAAAGGGTTATATTATCTTTTCCATTTCGAAATTCCAAAATAATCTAAACCTTTGTTCAGACCCTGGAACATAAATAATCTAGGTGGCAATGTATAGTTGCTAAACATAATGTTCTAGTCTTGTTATCTAAAAGTCTTGCTTGTCTTTACATGAATTTACGACGTGTGTCTACGTTACAAAGAATATCATTTACAAAAAAATCACCTGACAAAGAATGGTCAATATTAAGCCCTATATATCTAATAGATAATATAGACTCAATAAAGTGATTATGATGATGAAAATAATAATTGAAATTGAAAATATTTATGATAAAAAATATCTATAATGATGATGAAGGAAATGATACTGAGGCCGCTGACGATGATTATAATGATGACGATGATGGTGATGGTCTATATTTGAAGTTGCTTATAAATGTATCAAAAATCGTAACGTTAAGCAATATTTGCTTTGAAATAATACTAGTCTGCAACAAGGAGCAAACGAGCGACCGACAAAAATGGAACAAACGTGACAGATATCTTCCTTTTAAAATTGAATACTCTAAAGTCAATTGCGGGACTATTACGTGTAATCGCAGCGGACAGGAGAATGTTCTTCTAGCTTTTTCAGTCAAGAATACTCTTCTTTAAACAACACATATTTTCAAACATAGTATTAAAATGATAGTGTAAACGACGTTACATTAACAAACAAAATACATTTTAAAATTGTCGCCCGCTATGTTTCTAATTAAAGTTCATCATTTGCATATTTATTCTATCACCGTCGCTTTAACTATATATTTTAATGTAAATAACCTTAGAAATTGAAGTACTTACAACAGCACAAGTCTTTGTGACGCATCACCAAAGCTGATTTTGATCACGTCGGAGCTGCAAAATAAATCATGATAATTGTTATCTTGAACTTGGTAAATGTGAGCAAATCCACCAGTACAAAAAAAGCATATTCCGTTATAGCTTCACTGTGTATTACCTTTCACAATAGATTAGTCAACCTGTTGCGCTTATTTTCTAAGTTATGACCGTGACAGTTTGTTTGTACTCCCTGATTATCTCGGAAAACCATAAATATTCTTAATAACTAACTAACTAACTAAATAGGTTACTAACTAACTAACTTACTTACTTACCTACCTACCTTCCTACCTCGCAGCCAACCTGTCTACCTACCTACCTACCTAACTACCTATCTACCTACCTACCTACATTCTTTTAACGAATTAATTAACTAACTAAATAAATGAAAAAGATCTTACTAAACAGCTAACCAAGAAACAAAGCAACTAACTGACTTACTAACTAAATAAATAAATAGATAACTAAATAATAATTAAATAAATAAATACGTTTTATATTAGGATCAAAAAACAAAAACAACAATATACATATAAACACTTACATATCATAATTTTCAACATCTTCTTTCGACCAATACAGGTCAAATCGAAAGCCAGGACTGATCCCTTTAGAATCATTCCAAGATACTTGTTCAAACTTCTAAAATAGAGAAAATGCTATTATTAAATTTCGTAATTATTATTGAAAGAAATGAAAATTATTCGCTACTGTATGACGGTTCAGGTTGTTTCCAAGTAGTTTATTTGATAATTTTGAATCTTCAATTAATAAATAAATTGAAATTATAATAGGTTAAATATTAAATATATTTTCATATACATGTATATGAATAAAAGCATATTCGGATAATGCATTTCGAATAATACGCTCGTATTTATATTGAAAACGGAACCGCCGATCTACTTCGGATAATGCCGGGTATTCGAATAAAGGGTTGTCGAATAACCAGGGTCGGACTGTATAATAATAATAGCATATTACTAATTAAGTAAGCAATACAGGAGAAACGGTTTTCTTACACATATAATATCATGTAGAATATTTTACAGAATAAGTATGATATAAGGACTTTAATTACATACCTATTGTATTAAGTACTAGTCAGATGTCCCGTGCAGGCACCAGACCAGTATTACACGAAATTAAAATACACTTGTTAACAAGATATTATTACAAAATTGCTTAATATGATTTAAGCTGATTGTGAGTGAATTGTTACAAATTATTTTGTTTGCCTGAGGACGAAAATTTATTTTCATAACTGACCCGCTGAACGCGAGCATGGGCGAAAACTGAAACAATTAAGTCACATTTAAGGCCATCAAAACACGGGAAAAAACTCTGGATAAAATACTGTACTGAACAGTAGGCCTAGAAGGACCAAAATTTCAACGACAGAAATAGCAAAGTAAATAAAAATTGCGATATTATCGGAATTATCAAGTGTATTACAGAGAATAATACACATCAAAGACGGGCTCAAAGTCATAATTGGCCCTGAAATAAATAATGTCCCTTGATCTGAAACCCTCGGGGCCATGCATTATTAACTTTGCAGGTCAATTACACCTTCCGGTCCTCCTCTGCCTTATATTGAATTCTTAATACCTGATCCATTGTAATAAACAATAGTACTTCAAGAACTCAGTTCAAAATTATCAATACTCAGTGTATTGATTAATATTTGTGTTTTTGAAATCGGTTGATATCTCGACGACTTTGTTGAATAAAATAATCTCAAAATAATCTCAGAAATTCGATATATAATAATAATAATAATAATAATAGAATAAAACAAAAATTTAGTAAACA
>NW_026859803.1:0-39064 GCF_026571515.1 Ruditapes philippinarum
ATAAAAACCTTATTATATGTATATACATGTTGACTTGTCATTCTTTTTGAATATAGCGTGTATGACTCATTAGCCTGTGCAACCAGCTATACGACAACTTGACTGTTATTCCTAAAAGTCTTTATAATATTTTAGGCAAAATTGAATAAATCTCACAGATAGTTATACGGCACTGGTAACAAAAAATTGATAGTTATCGGCTTGATTGCTCGCACAACAGTAAAACTTCACAAGAAGATATTTATGTTGTAAGAGACGTAGATAGATGTTTATTAGGGAGGCGTGCTATAAAGAATCTTAATTTAATTTGATTAAATTTGGACGAGATTCACTCCATTTAAAATGTCAAACAGAAGCATCCTTATTTACTTCGCGAGCTAGGGCAAATAGATGGTGAATTTCGTATTTCACTCAATGAAAACACACAGCTGTATACTTTATCTGGAATGAGGCAGGTGTAATTTTTGAGGAAATGTGCGCAGGAATGGTTTGTATTTCTAAAGGTGACGATAACGTGCTTAAATGTGTTGATTTGACACAGTTGAATGAAAATGTGCGACGTGAAAATTTTCCTCTGCCGGTTATGGAACAAAGCTTAAGACGTTTCACTGGAGCAAAATATTGTTCAAAATAAGACGCTTATAGTTCATTTTCGCAAATTAAACTTCCTCAAAAAGGTAAATTATTGACTACATTTGTCACACCTTTTGGTAGATACGCGTTTAATCGCTTACCAATGGGGTTATCTAGTAGTTCCAAAAAAGGAATACTTCCAAAAAAGAATGTCTCAAATACATGAGGGTATTAAAAGAGTTCTTTGCCAGAGAGACGATGCCCTGATATTTGGACGGACAGAGGATGAACATGACACTAGACAGTTTTAGACAGTAGGACAACATGGAATCTCAGTAGACCAGGACAAGGCCAGGGCAATAAGAAACTTATGTCCTACAAAAGACATGCATGGGGTACGTAGTTTTATGGGAATGGCCAATCAATTTGGGAAATTTTCTCCATCGTAAGCAGCAGACTCGAAATCTATCAGAGATCTGCTGAGTAAAAAATCAATTTTAGTGGGCTTCAAGCTAATAAGATTTTGATAAAATCAAGATTATTTTAACCAATACTCATGTGTTAGCTCATTATGATCAAAATAGTGAAACTGTACTCATGACAGATTTTTCAAAATATGCTACCGGAGGTGTAGTTCTTCAGAAACAATATTTGGGACTTTAATAAATATCATTTTCGTCAAGGGCATTTACTCCTACAGAGGTAAGATACAGTGTTTTTGAAATAGAAACACTAGCCGTAGTTACCGGGGCTGAATGACATAGTGACTTTTTTATTTGAATACTTTTCCATATAAAAACTGAGAGTAAAAAGTCTTTTAGGACAAAATGACTAAAGTGACCTACCAGTAAGGGTACAACGATTTAGAATGAGACTGTTGAGATTCTTCTTTTCAATACACTTTGTGCCTAGAAAATTGAAGTATATTCCTGATTACTTGTCGCGTGCTGATTGTGACACTTTAACATTTACTATCAAAATTGTACTACCCAAATGGATATTGATTCAGTAGTCACCAATCTCCTAACTAAAGAAAAAAGGCTGGAGGAAATTAAATCAAAACAAAAAGCTGACTACGTGTGCAGCAAATTAATTGAATATTCCTACAATAGGAGGCCTAATACCGACTAGAGTGAAATAGCAAAATTGTATAAACCTTACAGGTCAGAAATTACTGTGAATAAAGGTTTGTTAATGAGAAATGACAGACTTATTATTCCGGCAGACATAAGACTAAACATTCTGTCCAATGTAGAGCAAGGGTAAAATAATCAATTTGGTGGATAGGCATAAATTACTTAATGTCAAACAGAAGCATCCTAATTTATTTCGCGAGCTAGGACAATTAGATGGTGAATATCGTATTTCACTCAATGAAAACGCGCCGTCGAATGCTTTATCTTTACCCAGGCCTGTGCTACCAAAAGTGAAATCTGAGCTCGAGCGTATGAAAAACGCAGGTAGACGAAAGCACTGACTGATGCACAGGAATGGTTTGCATTCCTAAAAGTGACAATGATGTGTGTATATGTGTTGATTTGAAACAGTCGAATAAAAATGTGCGACGTGGAAATTTTCGTCTGCCGAGGTCGTTTAACTGGAGAATTTTTTTCCAAAATTTGACGCTAATAATTCATCATGGCATATCAAACTTGCTCATGAAAGTAAGTTATTGACTACATTTATCACACCTTTTGGTCGATATGCGTTTAATCGCTTACCAATAGGGTTATCTAGTAGTTCTGAATACTTTCAAAAAAGGATGTCTCAAATACTTGAGGGTAATGAAGGAGTTCTTTGCCAGACAGACGATGTCCTGATATTCTGACGGAAAGAGGCTGAACATGAAAAAATACTTCGGACAGTTTTGGACAACCTAGACCAGTGTAATGCTACATTGAATGAAAATGAGTGTGTCATAATGCAAAAACAGGTCAAATTTGCAGAGTATTTAGTAGGTCAACAAAGAATCATAGTAGACACGGACAAGGTCTAGACCATAAGAAACTTATGTCCTCCAAAAGACATACATGGGATACGTAGTTTGATGGGAATGGTCAATTAATTTGGAAAATTTCCTCCATCATTAGCAGCAGGCATGAAATCTATCAGAGATCTGGTGAGTACGAAAAATTAATTTCCATGGAGTTCAAACGGAGAAGAAGCTTTTGAAAAAATCAAGCTTGCCTTGGCCAATATCCCTGTGTAAGCTCAATATGATCCAAATTGGGAAACTGAACTCATGGCAGATTCATCAAAATATCCTACTAGAAGTGTAGTTCTTCAGAAACAAGATAGTGAAACCAGTATCATTTGCGCCAGGGTCATTTACTCCCACAGAGGTTAAATACAGTGTTCTTGTAAAAAGAAGCACTAGCCGTAGTTACTGGGACTAAACTAAATAGTGACTTTTTGATTGGAAACATTTTCATATCAATACTGAGCGTAAAAGTCTTGTAAGTCTTAAGAACAAAAGGACTTAAATGACCTACCAGTAAGGGTACAAAGAATTAGAATTAGACTGTTAAGATTATCCTATTCAATCAGTTTTGTGCCTGGATAGTTGATGTATATTCCTATTTGTTGCATGCTGATTGTGACACGTTAACATTTACTGACTATCAGAATAGTAATGAAACCAAATTGTATGTTGTCTTAGTTGTCACCAGTCTCCTTACTACAGAAAAAAGGCTGGAGGAAATGGAATCAAATCAAAAAGCTCACTATGTGTGTAGCAAATTAATTGAATGTACATTCAATGGATGGCCTAATACAGACTCGTGTGAAACTGCAAAAATTTATAAACCTTATACCGGTAGGTCAGAAATTACTGTGAATAAAGGTTTGTTAATGAGAAATGACTTATTATTCCGACAGACGTGAGACTAGACATTTTGTGTACGTTACACCAAGCTCACCAATGCATTTTAAAATATAGAGCAAGAGCAAAAGAATCAGTTTGGTGGATAGGCATATTATGTGATATACAGCAAATGATTCAGAAATGCGATATTTGTGCACAATTTCAAAATAACAAAAGAGAACTAATGATAACTATTCCATTTCCTAATAGAAGTTGGTCAAGATAAGGTTCAGATCTTTTTCATTGGCGCGAACATAAATATTTATTAGTAGTAGATTACTTTTGGCGATATATAGAATTATCAAGACATATATCAATGTCGTCGGCGGCGGTAGTTGAACATTTCAAATCAATATTTTCGAGACATGGCCTATGCGATAACATTGTTTCTGATGGAGGGTCGCAATTGTCTAAGACCCGTATGAAATGGTAATCTATCGAGCGACTCTGTTTCCGCACAACGGTTTAAGTCCTAGTCAAATAATATGGCAGATTAAGACATAACTGTAAAGAAAGTCCAAAACAGCAAAATGTTGCAGGCTCTGTTTGATTGAGCATGTTTCATTGAGCCGTCCACGCCCCTTGGCACTTCATTTTACATGAAATGGGAAGATTTTAATTTAGAAACGTCCGCAGATGTGTTCATACTGCGGTCATCATGGAACCTTCAATGTGACACTTCCGTGCCATTCCATGAAAAGCGGCGTATGGTCTCAAAGTAATAGAAAGTGTGTGCCCTAAACGAAAAAAGAATGGGCGGAACTAAACAAAATGGAATTTTGAAAGGGGGTCACAGGTTATGAAGCCTGCATATCACATCTAAGACGTCAAAAAACAAAGTTCAAAAACAAGCAATATATCCTAAGGGTGATTCAACATTATTCAAGAAGAATTATTCGAACCACGCAAATCGAAAAAGCCAAATAGTAGAAACTTAAAAATACCACAGACACAACAACAATGTCGTGTTGAACCATCTTTTTAGATAGGAAATATAACATCTCTGATAAAGTGTACGGGCGACTTTTTAAAGGCTCCACACGGCACAAACAACGCTAATGTGGCGATAAAATAGTTAAAATAAAAATTACTAAAGAAAGTCAAAGGTATGACAGAAGAAGACGTGCACAAAATGTTCCTTCATTAAAGGAAGGGAACAGAGTACATGTGAAAGTCATGAATATAGGCGGAAGAATAATTAAGAAAGCTTTGCGACCAAAATCTTTTACAATTGAGACACCGAAATCTACCATTGAAAGAAATCGCCGTAATTTAGTTAAGTTTTATAAATAAGTTGACTTTCTTAAAGAAATAGATATCCATTTCAATTAAAGTTATGGTACCTGAAAATCTGTATTGTCTTCAGAACTAACTAATTCAGTATAAACAAGTGACTTAATAATATTAAAAGTACAGGTGTTATAACAAGATCGGGTAGACTAAGTAAACCCCCAGATAGATTAGATTATAATGTTGTTCTTGATGCAGTTTGAAAGGATTAAATGATAATTCAATAATGTGTGTTTAAAAATATAAATGATCTTTAAATTACATTTCACATTTTCTCACAGAGTTGCAATTTTAATTTATTGTTGTTACAAATTTAAGAATGAAATGTTTAAAGCAATTGAATAACTAAAGAACGCTTAGGCCTAGGAACTTCAAGCTTAGTATGATGAGTGTACATGACCAGTAGATGACCCCTATTGATTTTGGGGCCAATGGGTCAAAGATCAAGATAACATTGGCCTTGTATGTAAAAACGGTGTCCGACCAAAAACTAAAGAACGCTAAGGCCTTGGAGTATTATGATTGTACATGACCAGTAAATGACCCCTATTATTATTGGCATCAAGGGTCAAAGGTCAAAGTCATATTGACCTTGTAGGTAAAAGGGATTTTCAATCAATAACTAAAGAACGCTTAGGCCTAGGAACTTGAAACTTATATGATGATTGAACATGACCAGTAAATGACCCCTATTGATTTTTGGGTCAAGTGGTCAAAGGTCAAGGTCACATTGATCTTGTAGGTAAAAACGGTTTTTAACCGTTTTTCTGAAGAACGCTTAGGCCTAGGAATTTCAAACTTAGTATGGTGATTGTACATGACCAGTAGATGACCCCTATTGATAATGGGGTCAAGTGGTCAAAGATCAAGGTCACATTGACCTTGTAGGTAAAAAACAGTTTCAGATCAATAACTAAAGAAGGGGGTTTTGTGTAATATGATATACTCTCTTATCAAATAGGATTAAATCATTCTAGACTTTACTTTACTAGTACAGTTCCGATTGTTTATCTATGTTAACCTAATCAATCGGCATTTTAAAATTGATTATGATTGTCCGACATATTTATATCATATTTTTACCGAAAAAGATTTCATTTCCTTTGGATAACAAAAATATACATTTGTTGTACATTATCAAAGCATACACTGTTTTTTTATTTACTTCTTAAACCACGTGGCAGAACTACTCCCAATGCACTGTCATCCGAATTCACTATCTGCGTTTTCTATGTATAGGTTAGTGTTTTTTAATAATATGTATTAACAAAAATAATTGGTCAAGCCTGCCGCAGGCAGGCGACCAATTATTTTTTGTTAATGCATATTATTAAACATTAACCTGTTTAATGATCAACATTATTTTTTTCAACCAAAAACAAGGCATTGCTCTAAATCACTGATAGCTCCGCCCTTTCACTCTACAAGATGTCTACACCTTGTCAAGTTTCTAACATGTCACATTTGAATAAGCTAATTAAATGGCCCTTTCAACATATAATCAGGCACATTTTTTACTGAAATGTCACAGAATTTATACCTACTATCAATTGTTTCTATAAAATATGTGGAGAAAAAAAACAGCCAGGAAAATGATGCAATTGGATAAAAACAATGGAGTTAATAATATGTGTACATCCTTTTAAAATAAATGTGAGAAAAATACATTAGAGATTATGAATTGATACAAATTCGTTATTGGCTTATAACTTATTGGCTTATATTAGTTATTCACTAACATTTAAAATCTTTATTGATTTACTCATTTGAAAAACAGTTCACTTTTTCATTTTTCTGAGTGTCAATTTAGGTTTACAGGTCCATTTACAATGAGTTTTCCAGCCAAAAAATGTAAACATTGAATTCTTAATGTCAAGGATTGTTAATGCAGTTCATTCCTATCAACTGAATTTGGAAAATATAGAGTTTAAAACAGTCAGCAATTTATAACAGACATTTTTCTTAGAGTTAAAAGGATATAAAATAGATACTATGTAATCATTGTCTCTGCGTGCCCCACATGTATTATCTGTGTAATAAATTTGATTGTATCCTCACATTTAGAAACACCTGACCTCGCCTATTTTTTTACGTTGGCAATGTTTTGCTAACCTATAGATATTTTACAATTCAGAGTGCAAACCACACCTATAACTCCTCCCTAATATAATGCATTATTGAAATAGGTTAGACTGGTTAGCATACCGCCTCCGTGGTCGAGGGGTTAGAGTCGATGACTTCTAATCCATTTACATCTCTGGCGTGGGTTCGATCCCCGGGAGATGCTTTGGTAGTTTAGCGCGGAGGAAGGGAGTCTAGTACTGGTGTAACTCTCCAGGAACGATGGTTAGGAAACTACCCGCCTATATGACTGAAATACTGTTGGAAAAAGGCGTAAAATGAAACAAACAAACAAACAGACTGGTTAGCCTACAGATTAAGTAAATTTTATTTAGTTAGTACACATTAACAAAAGTTAGACTTAGCAGAAATTTGAAAAATACTGCAATGTGATTGGACAAAAAATAATGTTGATCATTAAATCGACATGAAGTATCATGTGTATGATTAAATTAGACATAAAAGTGCCACGTGCAGGATTATATCAAATATACAATTGACACCTAGACACTTTATTAAAAACAAACTGGAATCAGTATATACATAAATTTAATGTTCAAACTTATTTTTTGTCCAATCACATTGAAGTATTTTTCAAATTTCTGCTAAGTCTAACTTTGGTTAATGTGTACTAACTAAATAAAATTTACTTAATCTGTAGGCTAACCAGTCTAACCTATTTCAATAATGCATTATATTAGGGAGGAGTTATAGGTGTGGTTTGCACTCTGAATTGTAAAATATCTATATGTTAGCAAAACATTGCCAACGTAAAAAAATAGGCGAGGTCAGGTGTTTCTAAATGTGAGGATACAATCAATTAACTTATTACATAGATAATACATGTGGGGCAAAAGTAACCAAAACATTATTTTTCTTTCACTTGATAGGAATAACCTGCATTAACAATCCTTGATATTAGAATACAATGTTAACATTTTTTGCTGGAAAACTCATAGTAAATGGACCCCCCCCCCCCCTCCACCTATAAAACCTAAATTGACACACAGAAAAATAAAAAAAGTCAACTGTTTTTCAAATGAGCAAATCAATAGGAATTTTAAACATTAGTGAATAACTTCAAGCTAATAACGAATTTGTATCAAATAATAATCTCTAATGCATTTTGCTCAGATTTTTTCCCCAGATATTTTATAGAAACATGATAGAGGTACTGTAGATAAAGGTATAAATTCTATGACATTTCAGTAAAAAATGTGCCTAATTATATGTTGAAAGGATCATTTATTTAGCTTATCTAAATGTGACATGTTAGAAACTTGACAAGGTGTAGACATCTTGTAGAGCGAAAGGGCGGAGCTATTGGTGATTTAGAGCAATGCCTTGTTTTTGGTTGAAAAAAATAATGTTAAAATAGGTTAATGTTTAATTATACACATTAACAAAAATAATTGATCGTCTGCCTGCGGCAGGCTTGACCAATTATTTTTGTTAATATGTATTATTAAACACTAACCTATAACTATAATTTAAACATTTCTAACTGTTGTATTCTCTGGTAGAACATAACATGATTGTTCAAGAAAATTCATATCTTATTTAGGATGATGTTGTTTTTTATGCATTTATCTTTGAAATTAATGTTCTTAATTTTTCAATATCTAAAGAGCCGACGATTTTAATAACGTGACAAAGTCATTCCACACTTAATTATTATTCTTCAAATTAATTTTGAAAAACATGTATTTCACTGGTAAACGTTAATTTTCAAGCGATTTTTAAAAAAATATACTCATTCGCCCACTATTTCATAAATAATATATGTACAAAAAAAAAGATTCAGTTAATATGTCAATTAATATGCAATTAATAAACAAAAGTAAATTACAGATCAAAGTAATATTAGTATATTTGAAAAGAATGTCAATCTACACTATATATCTATATCGTCCGCTTTTTTCCTCTATGTCTATATTGTCAGCGTTTTCACAATATGTTTTATATTTTCCGTAAATTGCGTATGCAAATCGGTTGTTCAAACTTATTTCTTGTGCCCTTATTCAATTTTCCACACGTGACTGTTGCATACTTTGTACTGTTTAATTTAAAAATATCAAGTCAATTAACATGGACAAATAAATAAATGAATTACTTTTTAATACCCCTTTTCTTATCAACAATGATTAAGTCAATTAAACTGAACAAATAGATAATTGAAAGATTTCTTTTTAAAAACGGATTTTCTACATAACAATTATTATTTAAATTAATTACAACGCCCGCTCTTTTCCCGTAATTTAAAACATATATAAATAATTCTAACACTATCGGAAATTTTCCTATATAGACAAAGAAGGTCGGAAGCGTGCATTATTCTACAACAATGCACTCGCCGTTCTTATAATCTCCCTGTGTATTTTCACATTGAGGGCGCCATTTTGTTTAAAAAAATCTGATAAATAAAACAATTTTTTGTCGAATTTTGTTGTGAAAACTATCTAGAATGAAAGTAAAATGGTCTAACTAAGAAAATTAATCCGAACACCAATATCTTTAATTCAGTCGTTAACGCTGTACAGACGTTTAAAGTGTTGTTTACGTGACGTCACAATGTAGGGCCAAACAGCACGTGCAAAACAATCAAATCAAGTACGCTATTTTAATGTCGCAAACGAGTTTAGTTTTACATTTATTTCACTTTTAATAATTTGTATTTCGCTTGGAAAATTATAAACTGAAATAAATAAACAAACAAAGTTGTATCAACGTTTTTCAAAATTCGTTATTTTCAAAATGTTTCTACACACGGTAGATTTAACGACAGTTTTTTCAACCCACTGGAACGGCCTTTAAAGAACGTTTCTATTGGAAACTCTGAGGCGAAAACAAATTCAACCACCAAACATAAAGTCCAACGTTATAATAATAATTATATTTTTTCTTGACGTGTTAGAATGGAAATAGATATTAATTCTTCGTGCATTATTGTATAATAATGCACGTTTTTCGTTCAAATGCTTTGTAATTAATCACTCAGGCCTATTGGCCTCCGTGATTATATTACTACGCATTTGAACTCAAACCGTGCATTATTCTACAACAATGCACTCAGAATTGATGTCTATTTCCTAAATAAATTCAGGGTATTTAAAAAGATTATTGCACTTCGTAAATATATTTTATACTTTTTGAATGCAAATGTAAAATGAAACAAACAAACAAACAGACTGGTTAGCCTACAGATTAAGTAAATTTTATTTAGTTAGTACACATTAACAAAAGTTAGACTTAGCAGAAATTTGAAAAATACTGCAATGTGATTGGACAAAAAATAATGTTGATCATTAAATCGACATGAAGTATCATGTGTATGCTTAAATTAGACATAAAAGTGCCACGTGCAGGATTATATCAAATATACAATTGACACCTAGACACTTTATTAAAAACAAACTGGAATCAGTATATACATAAATTTAATGTTCAAACTTATTTTTTGTCCAATCACATTGAAGTATTTTTCAAATTTCTGCTAAGTCTAACTTTGGTTAATGTGTACTAACTAAAATAAAATTTACTTAATCTGTAGGCTAACCAGTCTAACCTATTTCAATAATGCATTATATTAGGGAGGAGTTATAGGTGTGGTTTGCACTCTGAATTGTAAAATATCTATATGTTAGCAAAACATTGCCAACGTAAAAAAAATAGGCGAGGTCAGGTGTTTCTAAATGTGAGGATACAATCAATTAACTTATTACATAGATAATACATGTGGGGCAAAAGTAACCAAAACATTATTTTTTTCTTTCACTTTGATAGGAATAACCTGCATTAACAATCCTTGATATTAGAATATAATGTTAACATTTTTTTTGCTGGAAAACTCATAGTAAATGGACCCCCCCCCCCCCCCCCTCCACCTCCACCTATAAAACCTAAATTGACACACAGAAAAATAAAAAAAAGTCAACTGTTTTTTCAAATGAGCAAATCAATAGGAATTTTAAACATTAGTGAATAACTTCAAAGCTAATAACGAATTTGTATCAAATAATAATCTCTAATGCATTTTGCTCAGATTTTTTTCCCCAGATATTTTATAGAAACATGATAGAGGTACTGTAGATAAAGGTATAAATTCTATGACATTTCAGTAAAAAATGTGCCTAATTATATGTTGAAAGGGCCATTTATTTAGCTTATCTAAATGTGACATGTTAGAAACTTGACAAGGTGTAGACATCTTGTAGAGCGAAAGGGCGGAGCTATTGGTGATTTAGAGCAATGCCTTGTTTTTGGTTGAAAAAAAAATAATGTTAAAATAGGTTAATGTTTAATTATACACATTAACAAAAATAATTGATCGTCTGCCTGCGGCAGGCTTGACCAATTATTTTTGTTAATATGTATTATTAAACACTAACCTATAACTATAATTTATACATTTCTAACTGTTGTATTCTCTGGTAGAACATAACATGATTGTTCAAGAAAATTCATATCTTATTTAGGATGATGTTGTTTTTTATGCATTTATCTTTGAAATTAATGTCTTAATTTTTCAATATCTAAAGAGCCGACGATTTTAATAACGTGACAAAGTCATTCACACTTAATTATTATTCTTCAAATTAATTTGAAAAACATGTATTTTCACTGGTAAACGTTAATTTTCAGCGATTTTAAAAAAATATACTCATTCGCCCACTATTTCATAATAATATATGTACAAAAAAAAAGATTCAGTTAATATGTCAATTAATATGCAATTAATAAACAAAAGTAAATTACAGATCAAAGTAATTATTAGTATATTTGAAAAGAATGTCAATCTACACTATATATCTATATCGTCCGCTTTTTTCCTCTATGTCTATATTGTCAGCGTTTTCACAATATGTTTATATTTTCCGTAAATTGCGTATGCAAATCGGTTGTTCAAACTTATTTCTTGTGCCCTTATTCAATTTTCCACACGTGACTGTTGCATACTTTGTACTGTTTAATTTAAAAATATCAAGTCAATTAACATGGACAAATAAATAAATGAATTACTTTTTAATACCCCTTTTCTTATCAACAATGATTAAGTCAATTAAACTGAACAAATAGATAATTGTAAGATTTCTTTTTAAAAACGGATTTTCTACATAACAATTATTATTTAAATTAATTACAACGCCCGCTCTTTTCCCGTAATTTAAAACATATATAAATAATTCTAACACTATCGGAAATTTTCCTATATAGACAAAGAAGGTCGGAAGCGTGCATTATTCTACAACAATGCACTCGCCGTTCTTATAATTTCCCTGTGTATTTTCACATTGAGGGCGCCATTTTGTTTAAAAAAATCTGATAAATAAAACAATTTTTTGTCGAATTTTGTTGTGAAAACTATCTAGAATGAAAGTAAAATGGTCTAACTAAGAAAATTAATCCGAACACCAATATCTTTAATTCAGTCGTTAACGCTGTACAGACGTTTAAAGTGTTGTTTACGTGACGTCACAATGTAGGGCCAAACAGCACGTGCAAAACAATCAAATCAAGTACTCTATTTTAATGTCGCAAACGAGTTTAGTTTTACATTTATTTCACTTTTAATAATTTGTATTTCGCTTGGAAAATTATAAACTGAAATAAATAAACAAACAAAGTTGTATCAACGTTTTCAAAATTCGTTATTTTCAAAATGTTTCTACACACGGTAGATTTAACGACAGTTTTTTCAACCCACTGGAACGGCCTTTAAAGAACGTTTCTATTGGAAACTCTGAGGCGAAAACAAATTCAACCACCAAACATAAAGTCCAACGTTATAATAATAATTATATTTTTTCTTGACGTGTTAGAATGGAAATAGATATTAATTCTTCGTGCATTATTGTATAATAATGCACGTTTTTCGTTCAAATGCTTTGTAATTAATCACTCAGGCCTATTGGCCTCCGTGATTATATTACTACGCATTTGAACTCAAACCGTGCATTATTCTACAACAATGCACTCAGAATTGATGTCTATTTCCTAAATAAATTCAGGGTATTTAAAAAGATTATTGCACTTCGTAAATATATTTTATACTTTTTGAATGCAAATTGACTCAGTCTAATTAAATTTGTTTTGCATCCGTTATGCATCATAAGATTTTCTTTTATACATCTATACACATATATATATATATATATATATATATATATATATATATATATATATATATATATATATATACAATACTATTGCCTTTCATATATTACTTTATAAACGCCCAAATTATTCGCTTTTAATATAAATTTAACTATGCTCAGTCATTTTACACTATACATGTAAATCTATATCCTCCGCTTTTTTCCTCTTGTCTATTTTGTCAGCGTTTTCCCTATATGCTTATATTGTCCGCGTTTAAGACTGCGCCCTCGTGATTTACCGTTGAAAAAACAAAAGTTCCATTTACTGATTACAAGAGTTATAAATACAAATCACACTTTCCATGCATTGTTGCAAAATGTAAAAGGAATTTTTTTTATAACGCTAGTGTCAACCCTCACCTCAAAACCCAGCCGACTACGTTCTATTACCGTCCCTGATAAGAAAATAAGGAAAATCACTCTAGATGAAACTAACCAATGGCACATAGTTATAGCAAGTTTGTTTTCGTTAAAATAAAATGGGGCTTAAAATCTTAATCAACTTCTCAACAACCCACGTTTTCAGCGGTAACGTCTCCAGCTTTTGAATTATAAAATGGCGTCCGCATGGAAACATAGTTTATTGGGAAACCAGTGTTACATTATACGTATGTACGAGATCAATTGGAAACCCAAAATATCTAAAAATAGATGGAAACCCCGGTTGTTTATTCCCATGCAATTTAACTTTCTGTACTCATACTCAATTTGTATATTAAAAAATAGTTATAACCTTATATATCTAAGAGCTGGACATCTTCGAGATACATTTCTGTAACAATAAATTCTTTATCAAGAAATCCAAATATTTTACTGGGGAACAGTCATGTATATGCAAGTTATTGGGAAATCCTTAATAAATTTTGTTAATACCTCGAAAACAAATAAAGTTTTGCTTCTTTAGAAAGGGCAAACATGAATTTTTTAATGTTTAAATAATGGTTTATGAGAATGTTAGATGTTTGTCGCTTGTAGAACGTAGAGATAATGCGAAATAATGTGTCTTAAAAGTGCTAAAATGTAAACAAAGTATCATTTTGTCAGACATACTTATTCGCTTTTTCTGATCTACTCATTGCAAAAACGCATGAAATGAAAGGGATGGTTATGGTCAATATGCTAATGAGTAACTTTTTGGATACTATAAACAAAATTAAAAAGCTTAAGAGGGAAAAGTAAAAGCATATCTGATAATGAGGCTATAGATATTCAAATGTTTTATTGCCTTCGATAACTTTTTATTGTAATAATTACATTTTGTATTCAATTATAGACTTTGTATTTCCAGGGGAGATCCGCTATTTCGGGGGAGAGGGGTGAAGAGAATAACTGAAGTCTATACCTTTTAAACAAAAAAACTTGTCTGTGATAAATGAAAGAAAGAAAAAGATATACAAAAAACGCTATTGAGCTTTACTAGGACACGCTTTGGAACAACCACAATGTGGAGTCGCTAATTTGCTTCTCTTTACTATCGTGCGTTTAGAAAATTGTTAACATTCTTCTTTTTCCTTAAATTCAGTCTTAAATGATTTACATTTAAACTCGAATACTCCAACTTGTTAAAATCTTGCAAAATAACAAATAACGGTGATGATCGGCCATTTTGTCGAAAACGAAAGTACAAAACCTACATTAAAATTTTAAATGTATCTTATATCTTTAAATCTTTTTTCTTCCATTTAACACAGAAAAAAGTAGTTTTTGTTGTTGTTGTTTGGGCGAGGGGATCGGTGGGGGTTGTATGAGCCAAAAACATCTTTATCTAGAAAAACGGCATCGTTGTACTTACGATACTACTCTCCTGCGCATCGGTCGAACGTTCGGCTTTCGCTCACTGAAGTAACGTGAGTGTATTAATAAAAGAGCTGCGAATAGAGTGTATTATGATACTTACGAAGTCCGAATTCTCAGTGTCTGAAAGGCCTATGAAATCTTCATTCTTCAACAAATTAAGTTTCCGGGTAGCTATCATTGGAAATCCACGATAACTAAAAATAGATGGAAAAACCTAAACGTAAATATACGATGTCCCGTTCGGGTCGTCGCAACACACATAAATCGAAACAGCGAAACACAAAATTACGATTGTGCAAAGAGAAATAACAAAACCACAAAAGTACGATGGTGAAAAGTCCAAAAAAACGAAACAAGACGATGAAAAGATAGGAACAACGAAAGGACTTAAATGACCTTCCAGTAAGGGTACAAATATTTAGAATGAGAGTGTTAAGATTATCCTATTCAATCAGTTTTGTGCCTGGATAATTGATGTATATTCCTGATTATGTGTAGCGTGCTGATTGTGACACGTTAACATTCACTGACTGTAAAAATAGTAATGAAACAGAAATGTATGTTGACTTAGTTGTCACCAGTCTCCTAGCTACAGAAAAAAGGCTGGAGGAAATGGAATCAAAACAAAAAGCTCACTATGTGTGTAGCAAATTAATTGAATATACATTCAACGGATGGCCTAATACAGACTCGAGTGAAATTGTATGGTTTCATAAACCTTATACATTGTAGGTCAGAAATTACTGTGAATAAAGGTTTGTTAATGAGAAATGACAGACATAATATTCCGACAGACGTGAAACTAGACATTCTGTGTACGTTGCACCAAGCTCATCAAGGCATTTTAAAATGTAGAACAAGGGCGTAAAAATCAGTTTGGTGATATACAGCAAATAATTCAGAATTGCGACATTTCTGCAGAATTTCATAATAACAAAAGAGAACCATTATCAACTCCATTTCCTAACAGAGGTTGGCCAAGATATGGTTCAGATCTTTTTCATTGGTGCGAACATAAATATTTATTAGCAGAAGATTATTTTTGCCGATATATAGAATTATCGAAACTTACGTCAACGTCGTCGGCAGCGGAAGTTGAACATTTCAAATAAATATTATCGAGACATGGCCTATGCGATACCATAGTTTCTGATGGAGGGTCGCAAATGTTTATATGTTAAATGTGCCGACCCGTATAAAATGATGATCTATCGAGCTACTCTATTTCCGCACAACAGTTTAAGTCCGAGTCAAATGTTATTTAGTAGGCAGATTAAAACAAAACTCCCAAGAAAGTCCAAAAACAGCTAAATTGAAAATGTTGCAGGCTCTGTTTGATTGAGCCTGTTCACGGACGATACTGTCAAGTACAAACTACCGTCCACGCCCCTTAGCACCAGCAGAATTTTATATTTAATCATGAAAAGGGAAGATTTCAAATTTAGAAACGTCCGCAGATGTGTTCATACGGCGGTCATCATTGAACACCCAATGTGACACTTCCATGCCATTCAATGAAAAGCGGCGTATGGTCCCAAATTACCCTAAACGAGAAAACAATGGGCGGAACTAAACAAAATAGAATTTTGAAAGGCGGTCACAGGTTATGAAGCCTGCATAACTAACACGGCAAAAAACAAAGTTAAAAAGCAGGCAACATATCATAAGGATGATTCATTATTATTTAAGTAGGAATATTGGAACCACCCAAATCGAAAAAGCCAAATAGTAGAAACTTTAAAAAATACTAGAAACACAACAATAATGTCTTGTTGTTCTTTAAGGATCGGAAATATAACATCCTTGATTAAGTGTACGGGCGACTTTTTAAAGGCTCCACACACAGGTGCTCGTTCAGTCTAAGTCCCCATATAAAAAAATGAAGTTAAAAAAAACGACAACAACAACAAAAAAAATTGAAAAAAAAATCCTACATACCATTACTACGAAAAGGTCACCTAGTCGCCAAAACGCTATGGAGCTTTATTAGGACACGCTGTGGAAAAAACACAATATCGAGTTCTGTAATTTGCTACTCTTTACTCATCATGCATTTAGAAAATTGTTAACATTCTTCTCCTACCTTACATACAATCTCTTAAATAACTTACATTTAAACTCGGACACTCCATTTTTTTTAACTTCGTTCTTTTTTATATGGGCACCAAGACTGGACGAGCACATGTGGCTCCACACGGCACAAACAACGCTAATGTGGCGTTAAAATAGAGAAAATAAAAGTCCCTTAAGAAAATCAAAGTTATGACAGAAAATATCGTGCACAAAATTTACCTTCAAAGACATGAATACAGAAGGTAGAATAATTAAGAAAGCTTTACGATCTGAGATATTTGAGACACCGAAATCAACCATTGAAAGAAATCGCCGTTATTTAGTTAAGTTGTATAAATAACTTGACTTTCATAAAGAAATAGATATCCCTTTCAATGAAAGTTATTATACCTCAAAATCTGTATTGTCTACAGAACTTACTAATTCAGTCTTAACTCAGGCTAGTTAGAGTGAGAGCACAAACAATATTAATAATGCAGGTGTAATACCAAGATCGGGTAGACTGATAGATTAAATTTGTAATGTTGTTTTCGATACAGTTTGGCAGGATTGAATGATTATTTGATAATGTGTGTTTTAAAACATAATTGATATTTAAATAACATTTCACATTTTCTCACCGAGTTTAAATTTGTTGTTGTTACAAATTTAAGAATGAAATAAGTAAAGCAATTCAATAACTAAAGAACGCTTAGGCATAGGAACTTAAACTTGGTATGGTGATTGTACATGACCAATAGATGACCCCTATTGATTTTGGGATCAAGGGGTAAAAGATCAAGGTCGCATTGACCATGTATGTAAAAATCGTTTCCGATCAATAACTAAAGAACGCTTAGGCCTAGGAACTTCAACTTAATATGATGATTGTACATAATAAGTAGATTTTGATTTTGGTTTGTTTTGGGTTTTTACGTCACATGGACACAGTATAGGTCATATCGCGACGTTTCAGCTTTACTGGTGGAGGAAGACCTCAGGCCCGTGCATTATTTCCGGCACAAACGGGTACCTGAGTAGAACCACGTTCCGTAAGCTAGCTGGATAGCTTCCTCACATGAAAGAATCCAAAGTCCCTGTCGGGATTCGAACCCACAGCGGTGAGGGGCAAGTGGTTTGAAGTCAACGACCTTAACCACTCGGCCACGGACGCCCCGCCAATATTATTGATTTTGGGGTCTAGGGGTTAAAGGACAAGGTCGCATTGACCTTGTATGTAAAATCGTTTCCGATCAATACCTAAAGAACGCTTAGAGGCACTGGAACTTCAAACTTGGTATGATGAGTGTACATGACCAGTAGAAACCCCTATTTTATTTGGGTCAAGGGTCAAAGGTCAAGATCACATTGACCTTGTAGGTAAAACGGTTTCCAATCAAAACCTAAAGAATGCTTAATTAGGCCTAGGAATTTGATATTTATATGATGATTGAACATGACAAGTAGATGACCCCTATTGATTTTAGGGTCAAGGTGTCAAAGGTCAAGGTCATATTGACCTTGTAGGTAAAACGGTTTCTGATCAATTTCTAAAGACCGCTTTGGCCTAGGAATTTCAAACTTGGTATGATGATAGAACATGACCATTAGAACACATCTTTTGATTTTAGGGTCAATAGGTCAAATATCAAGGTAACATTGACCTTTTAGGTAAAAACAGTTTTCAATCAATAACTAAAGAAGGCGGTTTTGTGTAATATGATATACTCTCTTATCAAATAGGATTCAATCATTCTAGACTTTACTTTACTAGTCCAGTTCCGATTATTTATTTATGTCAACCTAATCAATCGGCATTCTGAAATTGATTATGATTGTCCGACATATTTCACTCATATTTTTACCGAAAACGATTTTATTTCCTTTGGATAACAAAAATACACATTTGTTGTACATTATTAAAGCATACACTGTTTTGTTAACATCTAAAACCACGTGGCAGAACTACTCCAAATGCACTGTTCTCCGAATTCACTCTGTGCGGTGCTCTTCTCGTGATTAACCGTTAGAAAAATCAATAGTTCAATTTACTTATTACAAGAGCTATAAATACATATCACACTTTCCATGCATTGTTGCAAAATGTAAAAGGAAAAAATTTTATAACGCTAATGTTAACCCTCGCCTCAACCCTCAGCCAACTTCAACAAAAAACTTCAAATCACTCAAGATGAAACTAACCAATGGCACACAGTTATAGCAAGTTGGTTTTCGTTATATGAAATGGGGCTTTAAAATTTAATCAAATTCTCAACAACTCACGTTTTCAGCGGTAACGTCTCCAGCTTTTGAATTATAAAATGGCGTCCGCATGGAAACATATTTTTTTGGGAACCCAATGTTACATAGTACGTATGTACGAGTTCAATGGGAACCCCAAAATATCTAAAAATAGATGGAAAACCCGGTTGTTTATTTCCATGCAATTTAACTTTCTGTGCTCATACTTAATTTATACAAAAAATAGTTATAACCTTATATATCTAAGAGCTGGACATCTTCGAGATACATTTCTGTAACAATAAATTCTTTATCAAGAAATCCAAATATTTTACTGGGGAACAGTCATGTATATGCAAGTTATTGGGAAATCCTTAATAAATTTTGTTAATGCCTCGAAAACAAATAAAGTTTTGCTTCTTTAGAAAGGGCAAACATGAATTTTTTAATGTTTAAATAATGGTTTATGAGAATGTTAGATGTTTGTCGCTTGTAGAACGTAGAGATAATGCGAAATAATGTGTCTTAAAAGTGCTAAAATGTAAACAAAGTATCATTTTGTCAGACATACTTATTCGCTTTTTCTGATCTACTCATTGCAAAAACGCATGAAATGAAAGGGATGGTTATGGTTAATATGCTAATGAGTAACTTTTTGGATACTATAAACAAAATTAAAAAGCTTAAGAGGGAAAAGTAAAAGCATATCTGATAATGAGGCTATAGATATTCAAATGTTTTATTGCCTTCGATAACTTTTTATTGTAATAATTACATTTTGTATTCAATTATAGACTTTGTATTTCCAGGGGAGATCCGCTATTTCGGGGGAGAGGGGTGAAGAGAATAACTGAAGTCTATACCTTTTAAACAAAAAAACCAATAACTTTTCTCTGATAAATGAAAGAAAGAAATAAGATATACAAAAAACGCTGTTCAGCTTTACTAGGACACGCTGTAGAACAACCACAATGTGGAGTCGCTAATTTGCTTCTCTTTACTATCGTGCGTTTAGAAAAATGTTAACATTCTTCTTTTTCCTGAAATTCAATCTTAAATAATTTACATTTAAACTCGAACACTCCAACTTGTTAAAATTTTGCAAAATAACAAATAACGGTGATGATCGGCCATTTTGTCGAAAACGAAAGTACAAAACCTACATTAAAATTTTAAATGTATATTATATCTTTATATCTTTTTTCTTCCATTTAACACAGAAAAAAAAGTAGTTTTTGTTGTTGTTTGGGCGAGGGGGTAGGTAGGGGTTGTATGGGCCAAAAACTTCTTTATCTAGAAAAACGGCATCGTTGTACTTACGGCGCATCGGTCGAATGTTCGGCTTTCGCTAACTGAAGTAACGTGAGTGTATTAATTAAGTGAGCTGCGAATAGAGTGTATTATGATACTTACTAAGTCCGAATTCTCAGTGTCTGAAAGGCCTATGAAATCTTCATTTCTTCAACAAATTAAGTTTCCGGGTAGCTATCATTGGAAATCCACGATAACTAAAAATAGATGGAAAAACATAAACGTAAATATACGGTGTCCCATTAGGTTCGTCACGACACACATAAATCGAAACAGCGAAACACAAAATTACGATTGTGCAAAGAGAAATAACGAAACCACGATTGTGAAAAGCCGAAAGTACGATGGTGAAAAATCGAAATAACGAAACAACGACGGTGAAAAGATAGGAACAACTTCATGTTTACACTATCGTACTTTTCACGGTTTTGTTAGGGGGCAGAGGACATATTCAAAATGATGGCCCGTCAAATTCATTTTTCTAACACTTCCAGAGATTCCACTAATATAAACAAAATAGGCCGGAAGGTGATATACTTCACAACCAACAATGCACTCTCCGCTCTTTTTTCCTCTCTTGTATTTTCTAACCGACACATTTACAACCCAATTTTGTCACATGAGTCCAGTCTTGGTACCCATACAACCGCCACCTACCCCCACCCCCCACCCCCGCCAAACTAACAACAACAAAAACATATTTTTTCTGTGTTAAATGAAAGGAAAAAAAGATATACTAACGAATATTTTTCCTATATACTTATTCCGCGAAAGGTCACCTAGTCGCCGTAACGCTATGAAGCTTTCCTTTTGTGGAACAACAACAATGTCGAGTTCTGTAACAGAACAGGCTACTTTGCTACTATTTACACATCGTGCATTTAGAAAATTGTTAACATTCTTCTTTTCTCTATATACAATCCTAAATAACTTACATTTAAACTTTTAAGCGAAACAATACGTTGTAGGTTTTGTTCTTTTGTTTTCGACAAAATGGACGATCATTACCATTATTTTGCAAGATTTTAACAAGTTGGAGTGTCCGAGTTTAAATTTAAGTTATTTAAGATTGATAGGTGACCTTTTAGTGTAAAAGTAAATTGGAAAAAATGCATTTATCACAGACAAGTTGTTTTTGTGTTTTTGTTTAGTTTGGTTTTTTTGTGGAGGGGGTGTATGGGCACCAAGACTGGACGAGTTTGAAACATTTGACAAATAAAAAAACCTTTTGTTGAATTTGTTCTGAAACTACGTGACGTCACAATGTAGCGCCAAACTTGTAACAAACCATTATATTTAATCTTTATTACAATAGAAATAATCTGTATTTCGCTTAAAAAATATAGAGCGAAACTAGAAATGTGTCCATAGGACACGGGTGCCCCCCACACTGCACCGCTTTGTTAATCTTATGTCTCTAGGTCAATTTTTTTTAGCTACATCTGCCCAAGTTGAAAACTAAAATTCTTGTATTAAGTAAAGGGCAAATACTACAAATACTGAATAAATCCACAAGATGCATAAGTACACATGCTGACCAACATTCTTGGAAACTTTCAGGCCTACAGGTCATAAACTTTTTGAGTTACGTGCAACACAAGTTAAATATTGTAAATTTTTACTAAGTCAAGGGCAATAACTCTAAAAATACCAAAAATATCCACACGAAAATACCCAGGTGCACAACTACACATGCTGAGCAACATTCCTGTAAGGATATGTTGCCTGCTTTTTAAATTTGTCTTTGACGTCTTATCTGTGATATGCAGGCTTCATAACCTCAGATCCCCTTTCAAAATTCCATTTCATTTAGTTCCGTCCATTGTTAAAAGCATTCTTTTACTTTGGGACCATACGCCACTTTTCATGGAATGACACTACTGTGTCAAATTGAAAGTTCCATGATAACCGCCGTATGAAAACATCTGCGGATGTCTCTAAATTAACAATTTCACCATTATCGTGTTCAATGTTGAATTCTGCTTAAGCCGGTGCTAGGGGGCGTGGACGATAACTTGCACTTTCCAGTACCGTCCATGAACAGGCTGAATCAAACCGAGCCTGCAACATTTTCAATTTTGTTGTGTTGGAATTTCTGTAGGGATTCTGTTTAACTCTATTTCATGACTCTAGGTCAAATACTTTTTTTAGTTACGTGCGACACAAGTTGAAAATTGGAAATTTTTACTACGTCAAGGGCAATTACTCTAAAAATACTTAAAATATCCACACGAAAATACCCAGTTGCACAACTACACATGCTGATCAACATTCCTGTAAGGTTTCATGACTGTAGGTCAAATATTTTTTTAATCACGTGCGACACAAGTTGAAAATTTGTAATTTTTACTAAGTCAAGGGCAATATACTCTAAACTTGCTAAAAATATCCATACGAAAATACCCAGGTGCACAACTACACATGCTGAGCAACATTCTTGTAACGGTTTTGTTAGGGGACAGAGGACATATTCAAAATGATGGCCCGTCAAATTCATTTTTCTAACACTTCCAGAGATTTCACTAATATAAACAAAATAGGCCGGAAGGTGATATACTTCACAACCAACAATGCACTCTCCGCTCTTTTTTCCTCTCTTGTATTTTCTAACCGACACATTTACAACCCAATTTTTGTCACATGAGTCCAGTCTTGGTACCCATACAACCGCCACCTACCTCCACCATCCACCCCGCCAAAACAACAACAAAAAAAACATATTTTTTCTGTGTTAAATGAAAGGAAATAAAGATATACTAACGAATATTTTTCCTATATACTTATTCCGCGAAAGGTCACCTAGTCGCCGTAACGCTATGAAGCTTTCCTTTTGTGGAACAACAACAATGTCGAGTTCTGTAACAGTACAGGCTACTTTGCTACTATTTACACATCGTGCATTTAGAAAATTGTTAACATTCTTCTTTTCTCTATATACAATCCTAAATAACTTACATTTAAACTTTTAAGCGAAACAATACGTTGTAGGTTTTGTTCTTTTGTTTTCGACAAAATGGACGATCATCACCATTATTTTGCAAGATTTTAACAAGTTGGAGTGTCCGAGTTTAAATTTAAGTTATTTAAGATTGATAGGTGACCTTTTTGTGTAAAAGTAAATTGGAAAAAAATTCATTTATCACAGACAAGTTGTTTTTGTGTTTTTGTTTTGTTTGTTTTTTTGTGGAGGGGGTGTATGGGCACCAAGACTGGACGAGTTTGAAACATTTGACAAATAAAACAAAACTTTTGTTGAATTTGTTCTGAAACTACGTGACGTCACGATGTAGCGCCAAACTTAAATTCAAAATTTCACCATTATCGTGTTCAATGTTGAATTCTGCTTAAGCCGGTGCTAGGGGGCGTGGACGATAACTTGCACTTTCCAGTACCGTCCATGAACAGGCTCAATCAAACCGAGCCTGCAACATTTTCAATTTTGTTGTGTTGGAATTTCTTTAGGGATTCTGTTTAACTCTATATTGACTCTAGGTCAAATACTTTTTTTAGTTACGTGCGACACAAGTTAAAAATTGGAAATTTTTACTACGTCAAGGGCAATAACTCTAAAAATACTTAAAATATCCACACGAAAATACCCAGTTGCACAAAGTTCTACACATGCTGATCAACATTCCTGTAAGGTTTCATGACTCTAGGTCAAATATTTTTTGAGTTATGTGCGACACAAGTTGAAAATTGCAAATTTTTACTAAGTCAAGGGCAGTAACTCTAAAGATACTATATATATATATATCCACATGGAAATACCCAGGTGCACAACTTCATATGTTGATCAAAATTCCTGTAAGGTTTCATGACTCTAGGTCACTTTATTTTTGAGCTACGTGCGACACAAAAAGGGAACTGACGGATGAACGGACAAGGGTAAATCTTAATGCCCCCCCCCCCCATCCGCTATAGTGGGGGCACAATAAAATAAACGGAAAGAAAAAATTATACGTTTTCAACAATCGCAACTTTTCGGCCCTTTTCGTCAGTCTTCGGATATTATAAATAATAGCCAAGGACGTTCCGATTGAGTTTTCTGCAAAGGGGAGACTTAAAGACTGTTTTATTCAACCGACTGGAACAACTGGAACGTTTCTTTTGGAAAAATCGCAGCGAAAACAAATTTTACCACCAAACTTATTGTCCAACTATATATTTTATGGAAATAGATATTAATACTCCGTAAATTTTGGTACAATAATTCTCGGTATTTCGTTCAAATGCTTTGTAATTACATTACAATGCATTTTGAACTCAAACCATGTATTATTCTACAACAATCTGACTTAAGTTTAGATCTACTTATTTCTTTTATGTAGAATATGTTTCGCCTTCTTTATATTTCGGATGTCCCTGGAAAGCTAATTTTAGCCATGCCATCAGAATCCGGGTCAGCTCGGCCCTAAAACGTACTCGGCCCCCGAGTCAGCTCGGCCCGATTCCAACTCGGCACGGGTCAACTCGGCCCACTTTTTAATTATTAATATTTAGGTTTGTGTTTTCACTTTTTATAGTCATTATTGTAATTATTGATAAAACACGGATTGACAGTTTTAGAACTACATGTAGCAGCAGACAGGCTTTCCTTATGGAACGCCGGGACTGTCTTATGCTATCAATATTTTTGCTATCTTCTGAAATGATGATATTATTTTGTCATTAAAGCATATTAACATGTGCAATGTACATCATAATTTGTCTACAGACAATGCTGACTTGTTCAAACAGCATGTTAACTTGTCAAATAATCATTATGACATGTGCAGACAACATGTTAACATGATAAGATAGTTCTTATTATTCTTTTACCTTAACAACATGCAAAGCAAAGTTAATACGTTATATATATATATGTAAAGTGGGCCGAGTTGACCCGTGCCGAGTTGACCCGTGCCGAGTTGGTATCAAACTGGTTTTTACGTAGGCATTAGAAGAAATATCAAAATACCTGTTATGCAGTATTCAGATGCGCTCCTTTTGGGGATATGCTGGATGAGTGATAAATGAAAACCCAAGTGTATATAACAATTAATTATAAATAATTATAATAATTATTCAGTAATTGTAATATTTAAATTAACAAATACATGATATGGGGAATTTAACAATAACTCGAAGAATTGTTAAGAAATGACTGAGAAATGAATTAAATATTTGCACCAGTATCTAACAGACGTTAAATTTTCTGTTTTTGGAAGGAGAGAAGTATCGATTAGCAGATTCATTTCTTTTCCAAAGAGCGAGTAAAATTGTTAGAATTGTGTCGATTGTGTTGATGGTGATATTCGTATTGCAGGCAGAATGGAAGGCCACTTCTCTTGCTCCTGATTTATGTAAGCCCTTAATTAGGATCTGTTCCAGAGTAATATTCAGCCGCTCACAGGATGAATTGGTATGTGGATTATAATCACTGGTGTGATGTCGAGTTATATAAAACATCTCATAAATAAATGACAATGTTAAAAGAAAATATAATAAAAAATCATTTGATGGTCAAGGTCATTTAAAGGTCAAATTCATATCTGAATTATCCACATGTCTGTTTGGTCACAAGTGTTATTTTGTCACGTACATCATATGAATCAAATCTATACATAAATGACAAAATTATGACAACTTTACCAAAATTCATTACTTTGACCTTGACAGTCAAAGTCATTTAGAGCTTAAGATCAAGGTCAGTTCACCCTTTAAAGCTGTCTTGTCCAAAAGGTTGTTTTATCCAAGTATGAAAAAAGTCTGTTGATTAATAACAAAGTTACAGCCAATTATAGCAATAATCAGTGAAAATAAAACAATTTGACCGTCAATGTCATACATGATCCAAGGTCAATTTGAGCATGATATACATGAAGGTCATGACGTTAAAGATGTTTTGTCTCAATATGAAGTTAATCCATTGATAAATAACAAAGTGGATTTATTTCCGAGTGCTTTATTTCTGATGCACTTTCCTCGCTTCAATGTGCTAGCTCTGCCATTAGTTCACTTTGTCAAAGAAAAAAGAGCTAATTGTACAGTCATGCTGTTGTTGACGTTGACATTGCCGTTGGATGCTATGACCTCAAATAATTCACAAATATCTCTGAAAAGCTAACATCTTTCTTTATGACCTTTCATTGAAATAATACGGAGAAAAAACCCATGACCTCCTGGGACAGGGCCAATTTGACTAAAAAGCTGAAATTTGAATAACCTTAAAAGAGGTTCACTTGAAAGAGTTTATGCTAAATATCTAAGCACAAGCCCTTCTACCTCTGAAGAAAGATTTTAAAAAAAATTTAAATATACATATATTACCACCAAGGCGAGGAAAATTTGACCAATAGCTATAGTTTGCAGAGATCCACTAGACAAACCTTGCGCAAAATATCTATTCTCTATGCCTTGTGCGTCTTTAGAAGATCTTTTTTTCTTCTTGCAATTCCATTTGGCTGCCATGGCAACCAGATGTCTGCATGGAATCAAATTCTGTGGAATTCTGGAAGCCTTTCACCCAAGGAACAGTCATGGCAAGTTTTGTTGAAATTAAACTAATTGTTTTAGGGTGCTGCGCTGGCATAAAAAGTATAGCGCAGCAGTGGCTCTTGTTTTGATCTTGTGCTGATTGAAAGTACATGAAATATCGACTACTTAAGTGTGTATGTGTATATATACATGACAATTATAATCTGTGCAAATAAGTAAATCAGCAAATTTTATGTGTAATAATGCCAAAATCAGTCAGAAATTTTAGTTCACTGTCTATTGTTGTGATTATTATTATTTTATCACAATTGACATATAACTGATGTGCCTTAAATAATAAACGATTTGAGATTTCTTCCAATGTTCATATGTTTCATTTTATTAATCCAAACCCTTTCCAAAGTGGTTATTATATTCCTATTATCACATACATGTAAGAACACTAGCAGACTAACAAGAGGTGACAATGTAAAATGGAAATAGATTAGTTATTCATTCATAAAATCAAACGTAAAAAGTTTTAAAAATAATCAACACAAACAGCTGACAAATAAATAACAACACATAAGGTAATAAGATCTTTTATATTTTCTTTTCGAAAGAATAAACATACAGTACTGTTGAACAAATGCTATTTATACATATGAAAGTCTCAACTAAAGCACAAAAATACAAAACCCACTGTTATAATATAAGTGTAAGCAGCTTGTACAATGAAAATGGCAAAATGATTTTTGTGACAGAAAACAAATATAACTTAAAGTTACCAATGTACCATAAACAATACGCTATATGTACTTACATCTGGTACTCACATTTTCACCTAATTTTTCAAGCAACAATTATTTTTTTGTACATTTAGAATAATTAACGGAACTAGGCAAACAAGTGGCATAGACTACTTCATATATAAGAATGAGACATTTTTAACCTTTTTTCTTCTCAAAAAAAGTGTCTATAAAAATTATTGATACACCAACATGTGTTAACATATATCACACTTACACATGTAAGCAATTCTTTCACGTCTCACTCAAAATAATTATTTTACTTTTTAATTGTATGTGATAATAAAACATTTCATACAATCATTCAAGCTTTTATGTTTAAGTCTACAGAATACATGTAAGTACATATTCAAGTTTACATGATGTTACTTTCTGCTTTATCAAACAGATTGTAAGGTACAAGTATGTTGCCATAGTTAAGCGATACTACATTATTTCATGTACTAACATGTACTCACTGTCACACACAGAAATATCCCTATAAGAATCACAGATAAACAAACGTTGTCACAAACATAGACATTTCAAACATGTATGAATCCCAGTAAGTAATTTTACACATAAACAAAAAGTAATATTTGCATCTACCATAAGTAATCTAAAATGAAATAGTTTTGTGGTGAAATCTACCCCCCACCCATCCTCCAAAATTGAAAATTGTTGCAATGCTTTTCACATAAATCAACCATAGAATAGCGCAAAATATGATATTCAATTTATTTCTGAGTATATTTCTTAATTATCTTCAGCTTTTTTTTCTGTTTTAAGTGCCCAAGATGATCTAGGTCAGAAATTCAAATATTATTTTTTAAGGCATTTGGGCCTCAGTGGAGTTCCTTTAAGTCAATAATGATTGGTCATTATGAAAGTTTAGAAAATATACTTGACCATCTACAACTACTGGTACTCTTAATTTTACTATTCATTGATTTAAATGACTTATGGTAGGTACAGAAAGTACTTTTTGACTCCAGATAGCTTATTACCCTAGATTAACACCATTATCTCTCTCCACAGCACATTGACAAATAAATAAATAAAATCAGCGCAAATATATACATTTCTTGTCTTTCTATAACAAAAGAAATTTTCTGAAATAGTTCTTTGGTCATAGATTACGTACATGAAACTGTAAGTAAACTGTTTTTCCTTATTAACTTGCAGTCAAATATAACTTCATGTTGATAATATTTGAATAAATTATAAATACTGTTTTAAACTAAACAGTATTTTGCTTACAACAAAAATGATCAATACTATAAAGTTGTCTCTTTTACTAATATGGATATTATAAAACAAAAATCTTATCTAAGATATAAACTTTTTATACTATCATAATGTCCTCTTACAATACACAAATCAACTAATTTATGGACACTAAAACAGTTCTCAGTATTCAAAAATGTTCCACAGTTCGGACAGTACAGTAATATATATAACATAAAAGTAGCAACTATTCGAACCAACTGTCTATATACTATACATTATTTATCACTGTGACAAAATACAGACGCGATTGGCTAAACACATTGTTTCTAGGAAACTGTATATTGTCTATAGCAACTATTTAAAAGTAAACATCAGTGTTTCTATGAAACCAAAGTCTTCTATGAAACCAAAGTCTATCACTTGAAGACACAAAATAGCAACTATTGAAATAACTCAAAATGCCCGTCCGATATCTAACCGTCCACTTTTCTGAACTGGGTCCTGGATTTCACATTGTTAGTTAAAACCTTATCACACTTTCTTTTATAATTTCATCCCCGTAACAAACTGAAACATTTTATAAATTGGAAAATCTAGAATTCCCGAGTCAAGTCATGCTAACCATTTATTTCAATACTTATTTTGTCTTTTGTTTATCACTATCTATAGAAAGGATTCAAGAACATGAACATTTTCTATGTTTATTTTTTCATGGTTTCATGTCATGTATGGTTCGTGTGCGTGGTATGAAGTCATTGGCGGGAAAGACATTGCAGCAGGTGATACGGGGGTCTGATACTGTGGTTGTGAATATATTTGTACAAGCTCGGCAACAATGTTACAAATTTCTGTGAAATTTGGACGGTCTTTTGGGCATTCAGCCGTACACTTGCGAACAAGATCTATCATTTCACTTGGACAATGTTCCGAAAACTCTAAAATTACATCACCAGCTTTGAGACCCTTTAGAAGTTCATCATCATTGCGATTTTTATGCGGAATATCCGCTAAATGTAACACTTCCCACATAAACACACCGTACGCCCAAACGTCACTTTTTGTAGAATAGTCTGCTTCCAGAACTGCTTCTGGTGATAACCATCTTAATGGAAGAGCAGTCTGGTTGTTTATAATCACATATTCATTGACATACAGATCTCGTGAAAGGGCCATGTGAGATATTTTTAACTCAAGACGTGATGTGAGAAGAACATTCCTTGTTGCGAGATCTCTGTGAACATATCTATTATTAGACATGTGCTCCATTCCGAGGGCAACCTGATTGCACATTCCAATTTTCTGAAGAATAGTCAGTGGAGGGATTCTTCTCCGACCAGTGTTGTCAACCCTGGATGCTAATAAGAACTGTTTCAAATCACCCTGAAAGAATACAATTTTTATGTATAACAATTCTGGTACAAAACAAAAATGTTCAGTCATCAGCTAACTTATATATGAAATTCTGTTGAAGCTAAAGCAAAATAATACTTAAAATGTTATCTGCCTCTTCATTCAGTGTTATTCTCAACAACGTTTCCTCACATTACACCGGAACTAGGTGATAAAATTTAACAAACAAGCTTACATAATCAAGTTTTAAATTATATTATTTGATATCATAGGGAAAAAAAAACACCTGAATTTTATCATATTTAGCATAGGAAAAATCATAAATTTTATCATATTTAGCATAGGAAAAATCATAAATTTTATCATATTTAGCATAGGAAAAATCATAAATCTTATCATATTTAGCAAAGGAAAAAACATAAATTTTATCATATTAAGCATAGGGAAAATCATAAATTTTATCATATTTAGCATAGGAAAAATCATAAATCTTATCATATTAAGCAAAGGAAAAAACATAAATTTTATCATATTAAGCAAAGGAAAAAACATAAATTTTATCATATTAAGCATAGGAAAAATCATAAATTTTATCATATTTAGCATCGGAAAAATCATAAATTTTATCATATTTAGCATAGGAAAAATCATAAATCTTATCATATTTAGCAAAGGAAAAAACATAAATTTTATCATATTAAGCATAGGGAAAATCATAAATTTTATAATATTTAGCATAGGAAAAATCATAAATCTTATCATATTTAGCAAAGGAAAAAACATAAATTTTATCATATTAAGCAAAGGAAAAAACATAAATTTTATCATATTAAGCATAGGGAAAAGGCAAAAAACGTTATCATATTTAGAGAGAAGGAAAAACCAAATATTTTAGCACATTTAGCATAGAAAACCCCATAGATTTAATTAATGAACAGTGAAAAAGAAATTAAAACATTTAAGTCTCCAAACATAAATTCATAAACATGACCACAATAAAAGAATCAATAATTTTTCGGAAAATTGAATAAAAATCTTAAAATAAAACCTACCCAGTCACAGTACTCTGCTATATAAAAATAAGGTTCAATCTCCTTGCAGACGCCCAGCAGTTTTATGACATTATTCTGATCTAGTTTAGAATACATTTCCATTTCTCTTTGAAACTCATAATAATGTTGGTCCTCTTTTGTCAGCAGTGACTTTACTACAACCTGCGTTTCTATTTCTCCGGGACGTATACCACGGGCCTTGGCCAGAAATATATCGCCATACTGGCTTTTACCTGTAAAATCAATGCATAAGTATTGAGCGCCTTATATCAAACGTATTTCAATCAAAATCTGATTAAATATTTCTTTCATATACCGTTTTTGTTCCTGCAGACGTAAAGTTTTAGGGAGGCTAATTCAACAAGAATTTTTTTCTTCTTAAAGCTCCATGCATGCAGATGAGCAAAAATATTTCAAGAAAATCAAACTTGAAATATTAGTACTATGATTTTAAGAAATATAAAATATTTCAAATTCAACTAATAATTTACAATAATTTACATGTATATGCAGTTAATGAATGATTTTGCAGTATTTATCGCAATATTTCTACAGCATGACTGACACAGTTATGACTATATTTGCATATTTTAACCTCTGTTTTGGTTATTCACGTCAACTGTAAATGCCGTTTGAATGTGAAAGTTATTTTCAATGTTTACTTCAAAATATTTTACTATTACATTTTAAAAATTTTACTGAAAATTAGCATGAACCTGGAGGCATACTGCTTTAATAGGAAAACTTTTTTTCTATTCTTTATGATATACAACATACAAGTTGTGAAAAATTATATAGGCACATGTATTACATTTAATCATTTATTGATAACCATTCAAAATTTAGGACACAAAGGTTGCACCTATTTATAAAAGAAAAGTGGAAAAATTTTGCACCATATTAAAAATATTTAATTAGAATTACCTAAAATTCCTAGAGACTGTAACTCGTGTCTTGGAAAGAAGAACCTATCCAGACTTGTTTTTCCAGCACTTCTCTGTGACTGCTGCGATAAATTCTGTGACTGTGTGTGTGAATTAGAGTGCGAGTTTGAGTGTGACGAATGTGACGGGTGTGAGCTGAGAGCAGATACATGTGATCGATTATCGCTGTCACTACGGCAACCGTGAGTTCCTCCAGATTCACGGTCACCTTCTTTCATCAGTAGTTCATGTTGTTCTGATTGAGGTACACCGCCATTTTGTTTCTCGCCATTTACTGAAAATAGCAACCACAAACATGTTTATAAAATCTTGGAATATCATCTTATGAAACCCTACATGCTGAAGAATTATTAAACTAGAAATGTGTCATCATGCCACGGATGCCCCCGCATGCAGCCAAAATTTCAAATGTTATAATATTTAGTTCCAAATTTGTTTGCACAAATTATTTTTTTCATTCTAAGTTCAAAGCCCTTAAAACTTTTCAATGTTAACACAAACCATTTTTATACAATGTTCAAGGCACTGAAATTATTCAGTCTTAACCATTTTTATACAATGTTCAAGGCACTGAAATTATTCAGTCTTAACCTTTTAAAAATAGCATATTGCATATTTGTAGCCAACATAATGGCTATATACATTTCCACAAAAGTATGAGTGCTGAACTGAAAGTTCAAAATTTTTCCAACATTCAGGAAAGATAAGTTTGTCTAAAATCATTGAACCACGACCAAATTCAAACTTAAACTGCTTATTCCTAAGATGTATCTATATTATTTTCAAAGTGAAAGGGACATAACTCTGCCAAAAAATCATCGAACCATGACCAAATTCCAACTTGACCTGCGCATTCCTTTGACATATCCATATGTCAATTTTGAGTTGAATATGTAACACTGTTGGGTTGATAATGAACAGAAACTGTAAATTTCATATCATTTTCAAAGTGAAAGGGGCATTACTCTGCCAAAAATCATCGAACCATGACCAGATTCGAACTTGGCCTGGGCATTCCAAAAACATATCCATATGTCAAATTTGAGTTGAATGTGTAATATTGTTGGGGAGATAATAAACGGAAACTGAAAATTTCATATTATTTTTAAAGTGAAAGGGGCATAACTCTGCCAAAAATCATCGAACCATGACCAAATTCCAACTTGACCTGCGCATTCCTTTGACGTATCAATATGTCAAATTTGAGTTGAATGTTTAATACTTTTGGGGAGATAATAAACAGAAACTGAAAATTTCATATTATTTTCAAAGTAAAAGGGGCATAACTCTGCAAAAAAACATCGAACCTTGACCAAATATGAACTTGGCCTGCGCATTCCTTTGACGTATCGATATGTCAAGTTTGAGCTAAATGTGTTGTACGATTGGGGAGATAATGAACGGAAACTGAAAATTTCATATTATTTTCAAAGTGAAAGGGGCATAACTCTGCTAAAAATCATTGAACCATGACCAAATTTGAACTTGACCTGCGCATTCCTTTGACGTATCCATATGTCAAGTTTGAGTTGAATGTGTTGTACCATTGGGGAGTTAATGAATGGAAACTGAAAATTTCATATTATTTTCAAAGTAAAAGGGGCATAACTCTGCCAAAAATCATCGAACCATGACCAAATTTGAACTTGACCTGTATTTTCTCATGACATATCAATATGTCAAGTTTGAGTTGAATGTGTTGTACCGTTGGGGAGATAATGAACGGAAACTGAAAATTTCATATTATTTTCAAAGTAAAACGGGCATAACTCTGCCAAAAATCATCGAACCATGACCAATTTCGAACTTGACCTGTATTTTCTCATGACATATCCATATGTTTATTTTGAATTGAATGTTTTGAACCGTTTGGGAGATAATGAACGGAAACTGAAAATTTCATATTATTTTCAATGTAAAAGGGGCATAACTCTGCCAAAAATCATCGAACCATGACCAATTTCGAACTTGACCTGTATTTTCTCATGACATATCCATATGTCAAATTTGAGTTCAATATGTGCAAGGGTTATTAAGATAATGAACGGAAACTGATGATGACGGAAGGACGGAATGACGGAACAGGGTAACACTATATGCCCCTGCCATTATATGGCGGGGGCATAAAAACACCATAGGAATTCTTTAAACAAGACACTTAATTAACAAGAAAAAACCCCAGAAAATCATTTGAGGCTATGCTCTTCCTTTGTGTAATTGATACATGTCCAGATATACCTGTAAATGACAAATGCATCAACAGAGTGGGTCTGTATGAAATTCTTTTTTCATTTTTATTCATAAACAAAATGTTTAACTTATATACAATTACACATGTATTTATGTTCAATATTTAATACAAATTTAATACAAGTTCAGAATCATTTTGGATTCGTAATAAAGTTGACAATAGAAACAATATCTGCAACAAAACAATATCAGACTGGTTATACTTACAAATAGCTTTTCTATTACGTCGCTGTAGAAGCAGTCTGTAACTACAGTATGCAGTCAGTCCTATAACAAGGGCAAGATAAGCTCCGGCACTACACACGGCTATAATTACTGTACGCATCATGTCAAAACCTTCCTCCTCCTGCAAATTCTTCTTTTTATACTCTGACCCACCTGGAAATCAACAAAAATGATTTTGGTCTTTGTAATATTCAAATATTTAATGTTCTTTTGATTCTGCAATTCAAAGTATTGTACTTTAATTAAACTTAAAGAGGTGTGTTAAATAAAGTGCAAGCATTTTACTTACATTTAAATCCTCCGAACCTTGCAAAACATCTACTAGTACCATGTCTGTCTGGACAGATATGTACATGATTTAATTCAGATGATATATAGTATTTCACCAGCAAATGCTAAAGTTTTTGATATTCTATTTTTTTTTCTGCAAATGATAATAGCTAGTAATTAAGGTCAGGTATTTCACTCTTGACTTCCAAAGTTGAAATAAATTTAATTACTGAATTATAGAAGAAACATGCGTTTATCGTTGATAAAGGCGACTGATAGGTTGACAACCACTGAACAAAGAATTTATTTAACATTGATTATGTAGGAAGCTATAAGCTTATAGACACACTCTCAAATTCATTCTTGGAACCAGCCAGTACTGAGAAATGAATGTAAAGTTTCTTGCTAAAGGAAACAATGGCTTGCCCCTGTTGTGGTTTGAACCAACAGGTCTTGAGATCCTTAGATTACTAGTAAGACTGATTTGCCACTCAGTAATGCCGCCACATAAATATTAATTATTATTGGCAATTTAAAGGCAATCTTCAAACTAAGTGCCCAAGTAAGCAACAATAAATGACAATTTAAATAATTTATTTTTCATTTATAAATATTGAGCCTATACTAAAGCAAAAATTTGACATTATTTTAATTAAGAGACACTTATGACATCTCAACAATCTGAGTAACATGATTGTACAACACAAATTTCCTAATCTACATGACAATGTATTTTATAAACCGGGATGACTATAACACATTCTTCAACTTTATATAAATCTTTAGACTTGAGCATCCAATTGCCTATAGATGCTTTTCACATAGCAATAATTACCTCCCCTGGCTGCCAGTTTTAGGGTCATTCCCACTATATCATATGCTCAGATAAAAATCTCTCAAAATAGCGTAAATGAAAAACCGCACATATTGAATCATCAAGTATGCTTAACCTATGACAGTACAGAATTTTTATAGCTTGACAGAAACATGGTTACGTTTACATTATGTTGTTGTAAGTAGATCAGGAACAATAAATTTAGATTTTTATTATAGTAAACATCAAGAGAAAACTAACTACCAGCCCTTTTTAATAACGATTGTCTAACATTACCAACACATATCTGTCAGCTCTCAACATGTGGGACTACTTTTTATGTCACTTAACTTTACAATAATAAATCTCATGCTAACGTGGGACTACTTTTTACTTCACTTAACTTTACAATAATAACTCTCATGCTAACGTGGGACTACTTTTTACTTCACTTAACTTTACAATTATAAATCTCATGCTAATGTAGTTAAAACTGCTGAGATATGTTAAGACACTGAGACATGGTTATCAGCTGGGATTTAGTTAAATAACATTCATTTTCAAATATTGTCACCCCCACAAAGAGCAAATGTTTGGGGTTTTTTTTGCGAAAATCTCAAAAAAGTGACATTTAGAGTGGGCAAGCTGTGACTTGTAAAATAAACTAATAGAAAACAAAGATGAAGCATTTCACACAAGATTATGATAGCTAGATCACGAATGAAATTTGCTTTAAAGTTCACTGAGCATAGTATTGTGATCAACACCTTTGCCCCATGGAAAGTTGGCAAAATTACTCAACTTAAAGAGAAAACAGTGGGCAATGAGCAAACGGCATCAGTTTCAACTGTTATCAGATTTGTGCATAGATAATAAACACCTTTGAGTAGATGGTCTTTAACCGTCAGAGTGCTACCTTCTACAAGGCAAACCTATAACAGTAATATCAAGCCAAGTCTGTCTGCAGTCTGACTATAGACTCCATATTGTTTAACATAAATACCTTTTAACAGCAACAGACAAGCCACAATTCAAATCCATAAAAGCAAATATATATAATTTACTATGAGATATTCATTTTCTTTTTAATTTTAATTTAATTTTCAAGACAGCACAATCACTACACCTCAGTGTAACTGTTGCCAGATGTAAGCCAAGTTAAAAGCTAAACAACAGAAGCTAAGTTACTGAATCACAGCCCATAGTTTGAATCAAGTCTTTTTTTCAGTATTTACTAACATTTAGAAAGAGGCTTTAAAAATATTATAATTCCATGCTTTGTCAAGAGCTGTTTATGTGCTGAAAACCATGACAACATGTGCCAATAGTATTCTCTAACTATAACTGGTAGTAACGCTAATTGCCAAATTCCTTTTCAATTTAGATCCTGATTATTTTAGACATTGAAATTGGTAAAGAAATATAACAGATGTATCGATACCTTTCATTTTAGGCAAAAACGAGTTTGAAGTTATTCTCATAAAACGTTTGTTACAAAGGTTTTGATAATGTTTACAACTTATATTGTATCAATTTCAAAGCAACTAAGGTTTTTCGACATAATGGGACTAGATAATGTTCACCTAGGTTTATGTACAATTTAATATAGGTCTGCAGGGAATAATAACTTGTGTTCAAATTTTCAGATCATTTGCTCATCCTGTTTTTCCAGAATCATCATTTTTATTGTGCAAAATGACCCAAAAATGAAAGTGTCGCAATGTTTTTCCTTCAAATTGGACTAAGAATCACACAAAAAATCCATTTTCAATTTAAATTTTTCTGGGGCAAAATTTTTCTTTTTTTTCCTTTAAAGGGATTTTTCCTTTTTAAAGGGTTCTTCACTTGTTTAAAGGGGAGGGTCAAAATTTTTAAAATTTTAACCTTTTTTTTGGGCTTTTTTTTTTTTTGGCCCCCTTAAAAAGTGGAGCCTCAAAAATTTAAATAAGGAAATCCCCCTTTCTTAGTCAATAAAAATGTTTTTTGAAAATTTTAAGGTTTTTTAAATTTCAACATAAAATTTTCTAACATCACATAAATATCTTTAGGGGGAAAATTTTTCATAGGGGAAAGAAAGGGACTTGAAAAGCTCAAAAAACAAGCTTTTCAAACGATGCTCTAAAATTAAAGCGATTTTGAAACTAAAAAGCATTTTTTTTATATCATGAAAAACAACAACTCTATGCCATTTCAACATCTACCTCAGTTTCCAAAATGGACTCTTCTGTTTTACAGTATACTGTGATTGGAAGAGTCTAATTGGAAATAAAAGGTGGGTTGAGATGGTTAAAAACTACTACAATATTCCTGGAAACCATTCATGCTGTAAGTTGAAGCTGATTTGACATGCAGGTATGCCAATATTATTATCTAATGTTTCAAAGCAGAAGAAGGGAGATGAAGATGCAAAATGAGGTTCCATAGTACTATTTCTTCATAGAGAAACAACAGTATTGGAATGTAAAGAAAAAAAATGATAGAAAAAAAGTGTTTTTTGGCACATCGGTCAGAAAGTCTACTTTCAGCAGACGCAAAATTATCACATAATTTGACAGTCGTTTTTTTAAATTGGCTTGAACACTCCTTCACACTTTTTACTATCAATGGCATAAAAGTCGCATATTTATGTAACACATATCCAACTGTAATTAGCATGAATGGTTTGAGAATGTTGTTGTTGTCAATGTAGTTGTTGTTGTTGTAGCGGCAGCAGACTTTTCTTTCCTTAAGATCTTGTAATAGTTTTTTAAATAATTCTCGTCTGAAAAGGAAAACACACACAGAAGGTACAAAATACAAAGAACAAGTACAAGACACATACTGTAATTATACAGTGCATATACACAGAAAATCAGTAAATTCTTTTATACATAAAAATCAAATGTTAACCTGTTTACTCTTGAAACAGAAATAAATTCTGAAATTTAACATGATGGTGCAATGAAAGTGACTTTACCATAAAGAGATGTTAGTGTTTAAAATTATTTTCTGCCAGATAGAATTGCAGCATTTCAAATGAATCGTGACACATTTACTTTGCTAAATCGGCTTACTATTAATCAGTCAAATAAATCAAATGTTTATAAAAATAATTTCATTAATAAGCTTTCACCAAATTAAATCGGTCGACTATTTCAATTTTGCTTACTAATAAACACTAACCTACACTTAGTGCAACCAGAGGGCCAATCTAAAGAATTAGAGTGAATATTGCACCATTTTATAAACCAACATTTATCTCAAACTATAAATAACTCCTTTCAATCTCAAAAGAACTTT